>NW_020946557.1:5903795-6055293 GCF_900497805.2 Vombatus ursinus | reverse complement strand
AGACTCAACATATAAAAACCTAGAGTATGAAAATGCATTAAAATGCATTAAAAAAAAGACTCAACATATAAAAACCTAGAGTATGAAAATGCATTAAAATGCATTAAAAGAGCTACAAACAAAGTGATATGAAAATTGAAAGGAGATATGGAGTAAATCCCTAATAGTTGGATTTCAGGCATCATATTATTTTGGTGGAAGAGATTTTTTTTTTGATGACTTTCCCTTCACTCCTTAAATTATAGCACACAAGGTCTTTCCTCTCTTTAAAGTCAGTTCTTATATTGCTGAACTGTTGTGCTTACAGTAGTAGATTAGAGCACAGGTATCAAACACGTGGCCCACAACAGCTCTGAGTATGTCCTCAACTAGATTAAAATGTAATTGGGAAATATTTAACAAAATAAGTATAAACATACAATAAAACATAGTTAATATCAATATGTGGCTTTCTAAGTCAACTAGTGCCCTTAAGAATCCTTATGTTTAGTGGTCCCCATTTTAATTTGAGTTTTACACCTTTGCCTTAGAGCATGCAGATGAGACAAGAGTCACAGACATTTTCTCTGCTGTGTCTGTCAGTTAGATATTCCCTGGAGTTGGAAGCTTTTGAAAATGGTAAAATAAAACTTTAAAAATAAAACTCACCTGGATTTTCTATTCACATTTTACTGTAAATGATTTTGTCTTATTTTCCTAAGAGATTAGTACTACTGGAATGGGAACTTTAATTGTAGGGAGTTCATGGGTTTAAGGAACAATTGGGAAAATAGCATGATTAAGTGGAAAGATCTTTGGCTCAGAAATCACAGTACCTGGGTTCAAATTCTATCTCTGACACTTACTATCTCAGTATCCTCAGGCAAAGTCATTTAAACTCAGAGTCCCAGTTTTCTCATCTTTAAAATAAGAGTTTTGGAATAGATGGTCCCTAAGATCTCTTCCAACTCTAGTTCCAAGATCCTGTGAATTTTGAAGAACTTTGATGAGGGGCTACCTTTAGGAAGTGAAAGGTCCACTTTAGGGCATAGGGGACCTGGGGAGATAAAAGAGTGAGGCAGTGCTTCATGGGGAGGATCCAGAAAGGGAGAAGAGGGAACATTGAAGGAAAACTTCACCTACTTTGCAGTTTTACCCAGGATCCCAATAGCAGCCACAACTCCTGTTTTCAATCTCCCAAATTTACTACCTTTGGCATCTATGTGTTAAGTTGCCAGTATTCACTCTAGAAATATTTCATAAAGATCACAAAAACCATAAAACACAGTTGAAGCTTCAAGACTCATTCTTACTGGGTATCTTGTTCTTTCTTGACAGGCAGAGTATTACTGGATAATTAAAATGTGCATATCTTTTGTTATAGGTGGTTCTTTGGTTCAATCAAGAGAGCAGAGGCGGAAAAACAACTGCTATACCCAGGAAACCTGAATGGTGCCTTCCTAATTAGAGAAAGTGAAACTCAGAAAGGAGACTTCTCCCTTTCAGGTATGGAGGGTTTTGTGTGTGTGTGTGTGTGTGTGTGTGTGTGTGTGTGTGTGTGTGTGCGTGTGTGGTGGGGGGGTGTAGGAATCAAGGGTGAGAGGAGGTTACTAACTAACTACACGGTATTCCAAAAGTCTTCAGGGCAGGTAGGTGGTATAGGGGATAGAGAGTTAGGCCTGGAGTCAGAGAAAATCATCTTCCTGGATTCAAATCTGGCCTCAGACACTTACTAGCTGTGTGACACTGGACAAGTCACTTAACCCTGTTTTCCTCAATTTCCTCATCTGTAAAATGAGCTGGAGAAGGAAATGGCAAACCACTCCAGTATCTTTGCCAAGAAAACCCCAAATGAGGTCATGAAGAGTCAGATATAACTGAACAAAGAATGAACAGCATTCCAGAAGTCTTAAGCTATTAAAGCTTAAAACCACACAAAGACTTTTAGATACGTTGTATAAGCTTGGGGGCCTTGTTTACGGTGCATCTACTATGGGATCATGGGAGTATTCATTTAAACTCTGTTCTTTTTGTTACCCATGTAAAAGCAATGAAGTTAAGTATATTGTAATAATTCTTAGGGGTGATGGAATAATTAGTGAAGGATTTCAATCTATGGCTAAGAACCAGTAGTTTCAAAACATAATTTCTCCACATTAGTTCTATGCAGTCAAGATACAAAAATGGAAAAAAAAAATGTGTTCAGGCTGCATCTGCCCATTTCTACTATATAGGTACCTTTTAGGAAGAGAATATGTAGGAGTCAGATGCTACACAATTATCAAATTGGTATGGCCACAATTGAAATTAACTTTTTGTGCTTACTTACTGTTGAACAGTAAATAGAATATGAATTGGAATACTGTATTTGACTATTTTTAAGTAATCCCATTACTTATGAGAAATTAACTATTCCATAGCTTCTCATATTTACAACTTTTTGTTAAGTTAGTTATGTATGCAACTACATTCCTAAAAAAAAAAAAGAATAGATGGGACTCCCCCTGCCCCATTCTTCTTTTGTTGTGTTTATATGATTTTTGTTTTCAAAATTATGTACTTTTTAGAAGTGTTTTGCATCAGGATGGAATATCCTTTCTTGAAATAAACACTGTGACATGATGGAAAACATACTGGATTTGGAGCCAGGGGGTTTGTGTTTGAATACTACCTGTGCCATTTATTTCTTGTGTGACTTTGGGCAAAATTACATACCCTTTGTAGATCTCAGTTTTCTTATTTCCAAAAGATAATCTCCCTGTAATATATTCCCTGAAAGTTAGAATAGATTAAATGACTCCATGAGACAGGAAGAAAAATTAAAATGAAGAGGTTAAATGAGAGAACCTCTAAGGTTAATTCTAGCCTCAAATCTATGATTTTATGATTCTAAGGTTGAAGTCAAATATCATTCATCTCTTCTACAAGACCTTGCCTGCCCTCTGGGATCATTTCTTCCTTTGAAAGAGAAATTACTCTATCCACCAGTTTTTCCTAAACTAATTTGGATATGGAATACTTTTGTGCTTGAAATATCTTGGCAGGACTCATAAATGCTGCTTTAGTCTCGAGGCAAATTTGGAGTTATGGAATGGTCCTGGGATAGATAAAGGTTGGGAAATTTTCAAAGAGAACGGAGAAAATTAAAGTTATTTTCAAATGGAAAAATTATTGTACATAATAAACATACTTAATATATAATTATTCCATATTTAATCTTTTAGAGGGAAACTTGCTGGCATTTAAATTTTTCAATGGAATCTCTATTCACATTATTATGGGACACAGATGGAGAGAGGTTGGTCTATCCTAATCTAATTTAACAAGGAATCCATTAAGCACCTAATCTCTGAAGATACTATATTTATGCTTTGGGGACAAAAAATAATCCTTGCATTCAAAGAGCTGACCTTATATTGAGCTGCTTAAATTCTAGACAGCATATGTATACTTGCATTATGCATATCTTTACTCCCAAACTAGATTATAAACCCCAAGGAGGCAGAGATACTGCAAATACAGTTTGATAACCCCAAAACTTAGTGTCTTGGGCTGCACACAGCAAGTATTCAATGAATATTGGTTGATACAAATAAAATTGCTTGTTAAGTACTGGTATGTCACTATCTACATGTCTAATTTCTCCTAGGTGGGACAGTAGCAAAAGGGGAAGAGAACAAGAAGTTATGTCCTGTATGATTGCTCAGTATCAACACAAACATTCCCCTAAGTTTTAGGAAATCACTTCTGCTTTGAACTATGAGTTAGACATTTTAAAATCATATCTATTTGTTATCTAGACCCAGTTGTCTCCAACTGTGTCCTGGTGCACAACTTCTCCCTGCACTGAATGCTCCATGTTCCTGACTATACTACCATTTCCAGTGTTCACAGATTTCTCTGTCTGTCTACTTGTGCCTTCCTGGGATAGAAAAACTGACTTACTATGTTTTTTTTTTCTTGATTTCCTGATAAGGACTCAGTGTGGTGCATTTTTGGAGATCTGATCAGAGTTGTTGAGGGGTGTGTGTGTACGGAAAGCTTGGTTGTACTTCTTGTTACTCTACCCTAGGCTCTGCTCTAATAACTATTTGAAGTTCATATATTCATAGAATTTGAGAATAAAAAGGGAACTTTACAGAGATAAACTATGAAAAAAATTGTAGTGAGTCATTTTGCTATCCCATGGAGGCTTAAGGAGAGAGAAAGACTTTGTACACTGGGAATGCTGGTATAGCCAGGAATAGTCATGTGGAACATTCTAGTACAGGGAGAAGTTGTGTGGTAGAACAAGAGATGCTGAATCCAGCAAAGAGGGACCCAACTTTGTGCAGAATACAGGAACAAATTTCACTTGCCCACTTTATTTCTTGCTACCCAGTTCTGGGTCACAGATCCAAGGCTGATTGAGGAAGGTGGGTGGTGTTTCAGGAGGAGTGGTTATATTTGGTCATGTACTTTCCATTGTTGTTTAGAGCTGTCTTGCCATGGGATATAATGTCTGACATCAGGAAGCAGCCTGGAAGAGTGAGCAAATATAAAATAGCATCCCACTAATTAAAAAGCTATAATGCTGACAAGGATGCTTAAGACACACAGAAGAAAAGAATGATCCCCAAACATCTACAAGCAAAACTCCAACAGAAAACATGGCTAGGGCACAAACTCAACTAGAATTCCTGAAAGAGATGAAGCAAGAATAAAAAAGATAAAAATAATTTCCAAAACCAAATGAGAGTACAAGAGGAAGAAAAGGAAAAGAAGTGAGAGATCTAGAAGAAAAATATGTAAAGAGCATTAACAACTTGCTACAAGAGGTACAAATCTTGACCTAGCAATAAACTCCCTGAAAATTAGAATGAATTAAATCAAAGCTCATGACTCCATGAGACAACCAGAAATATTGAAAACAAAGTCAAAAGACTGAAAAAAATTAGAAAAAAATGGAAGGTATCTCATGGAAGGTATCTCATATTCAACTGACCTTGAAAATAGATTGAAGAGAAAAAAAAGTTAAGAATCATTGGACTGCCTGAGAATCATGACTAAAAAAGAAGTTTAGATATCAAGAAATCATTAAAGAAAATTATCTAGAACTCTTAGAACAAGGGGACAAAGTGGAAAGATAATTCTTTCTCTTTCTTTCTTTCTTTCTTTCTTTCTTTCTTTCTTTCTTTCTTTCTTTCTTTCTTTCTTTCTTTCCTTCTTTCTTTCTTGCTCACCTCTTGAAAGAAACCCCAAAATGAAAATTCCCAGGGGCATTTTAGCCAAAACTCAGAGCTTCCAGATACAATATAAATACTACAAGCAGGCAGAAAGAAAGCATTCAAGTACAGAGGAGTCTCATTCAGAATCACACATGATTTCATAGCTTCCATTATAAAATAATGAAGAACTTTGAATAAGATATAGGGAAAGAATATAAGCTTATAACGAAGAATATTTTACCCAGCAAAACTGAGTATAATCCTATTGGGGGTAGGAAATGGATCTTTAATGAAATAGAAGACTTGCAAGCATTTGTGATGAAAAGACCATAGCTGTGTGGAAACTTTGAAGTTCAAATACAGGAGTCAAGAGTGAGCCATCATAAGGAACTAAATTAGTACATGGCTTATGTACTAATATGAGAAGATAAACTCTATCATCTTCAGGGTCATAGAGGAAGTCTAGTTAGACTGAGGACCTGGGAGTGGTTCTGTTATTTTTTATGATCTTAAAAAAAGAAAGAAAAGTGAGGAGAGGAGAAATACCCTAGGGGAATGAGAAGAATGAAGGAGGGGGAAAATGATGTCACATAATCAGGTTGCATAAGGAGAAGTCTATACAAACAAGAAGAAAGGAGAAGGGCACAGTTGATATTTGAACTTCACTCTCATATGAACTGGTGGAAAGAGGGAAAAATTTACATTCACAACCACCTATCCATTCACACCCACACTCTTTCTCCCTGTCATACATACACACTGCTAGGTACATAAATGTTGTTGTTCAGTCATTCAGTTGTGTCCAACTTTATGTGACCCCTCCACCATAGCATACCAGGCTCTTTTGTTCTCCATACTGTCCATGGTTTTCTTGTCAAAGATCCTGGAGTGGTTTGCCATTTCCTTCTCCAGTGGATCACTTTTTGGCAGAACTCTCCACTATGACCTATGTGTCTTGGTAACTCTGCATGGCATAGCTTATAGTTTCATTAAGTTATGTAAGCTGTCCACTATGACAAGGCAATGACCCAGGAGGAGTATATATAAGCACACATATCCCTTAATATGGAAATTGGAGAGAAGGGAGAGGGGACTTTGATGAGTGAGAGGAAAGGCAAATTAAGGGAAGGATTAATCCTAAGCAAAACAGACTTTAAGGATGTATGTTTATATTATGTATGTCTATAGCATTTTTTGAAGGGCAAAGAAATGGAAACTGAGGGGGTGCCCACCTATAAGGATTTTCTG
The DNA here is from genome assembly GCF_900497805.2 of Vombatus ursinus. Taxonomy (NCBI): domain Eukaryota; kingdom Metazoa; phylum Chordata; class Mammalia; order Diprotodontia; family Vombatidae; genus Vombatus; species Vombatus ursinus. The sequence continues at coordinate 6,048,859 of NW_020946557.1, read as the reverse complement.
AATAAGTTATGATATATGAATTGATGGAATACTCTTGTGCTGTAAGAAATGATAAAAGGAGTGGTTTCGGAGAAACCTGGGAAAATTTTTATGAACTGATGAAGAATCAGGTGAGCAGAATAAGGAGAATGATTCATATAGTGACAATACTATAAAGACAAAAAACTTTGAAAGACTTAGTAACTCTGATCAAAGGAATAACCACTGTGGATTCCAGAGGACTCACATGATGAATTATGCTATTCACTTCCTGATAGAAAGGTGATGGACTCATAATGCAAATTGAGACTTTTTTTGGGGGGAGGAAGGTCACAGCCAATGAGGGGATTTGTTTTGTTTGACTATATGTGTTTATAATAAGGGTTTTGTTTTTATTCTTTCTTAATTGGAGGGGAGGGAAGCAGATGGAGATAAGGCAGATTTTTGTTGATTAAAATTTTTTAATTCAAAAAACTCCTCAAATAGGGTATTGTTACTATAATGGCTCTTTCAGAGGAGCTCAAGCATTGACCCTACCAATTCTTTCTCTGTGAATGAACAAGAGTTATGGGGTTCTGTGACTCACTTCCATCTCAACTTCACAGTAAAGAATATTAAAGATTGAAGGGAACTCTGATACTATCTAAGTTCATCCCTCTTATTTTGCAGATGTGGAAATTCATATACCCCCAAAGTATAGTGAGTTACTCCATTGGAATAGGACTAATTTATGGCAAAGTCAGGTCTAGAATGAAAGGCTCTAGATTGTTAGTTCATGCTCTTTCCACTAAATCACATACTAATTCATGAAACACAGTTCCAGAGTATGTATATGAAACATACTGATTTATGTGATAGTATTCACTCTTCTCATTTTGATTACACTTACATTAACATGTGGCAGATGCTCTGTGTAGAGTATAAAAAATGACTGGCCAATCTTTATGCCTAAATCATACCAATACATTACTCACACAAAACTGCTTATTTGAATGCTGCTATGTTTGTTTTTCCATCTTGTGCCAACACTCACAGCTCAAATCATAGCCAAAAGCCAGATTAAAAGTTTTGAGTTAGTTTGAAAGAAAAGGATGGACTAATATTTCCTGGATAGATGACAAATGAGAGTAGCAGTCATGAAATAATTCCTGTGATCTGTACCCGGGCTTCAGTGAGTAGTTTAAATATCCTCTTAGAAGATATTGTGGAATAAAAAAACAAGACAAAACAAAAACCAACAGCATGAGAGGACTTAGGACAAAGGACTCAATTATTAGAATATTGGCAATGGAGTGCTATTGGTCTGTGATAATACTGTAGAGTATAATTATGGATTTAGAAAGCTTATACAGACCTTGCTTAGAAACCTGAATATCATTTTGAGAGCCTTTTCAACAAATGCAGATCATTTATAGTCTTTTAAACAAATGATCTGACTACTTTGTGTTCCCCAGGAGCCACAGTATATATCATTCAGGAATCTGGAATGACATGTTTCCTTATTGGATATAAAGATGTGCCAAAGAGAGAGTAAAAGAGACTTTGTATAAAAATGTACCTATTATGCATATATGTATTGTTTGTATGTATGTATGTATGTATAAATCTATCATGACTACTGATTACCACTAATGCTCTTCAGATGTATCTCTCATGGATTCATTCCATGGTGTTATGGATATCCTCTTAATCATTCAGAATCCATGATTTTCAATTTTGCTGACTGCAGTGTTGATAAAAGAACCCAACTTCATTCTTTCTCTGTCTCTCTGACTCTTCCCCATTGCTTTTCCTTAGAAGAATTGTCTTCATTCTTTGGAACTCTATGGTAGGTCAGCTGTCATGGAAAAGCTTTATGAGGGAGCATGATTTATTGATGACTGATTTGGCATTGAGAGGTGGGAGTCTGAGGTCAGGGTCAGTGCTAATTGGATGATTGTGATATTGCATGACTGTTGACAATTGTGCATTTTTGAGTAGATCCACCAAAGGAAATTGGATGGTGACAGTTTACAAAGCCGTAAGACACTAATTAGGTGTAAATTACCATGTATCTTTTTGGATATTACACATTAGTTATGATAGTTAGAAAATCGATCTTCATTAGGAGTGTGACTGGTAGTGCTAGTGTTCCTACTGGTATTTGTCACTAGCAGTAAATTGTTTTTTTGAAGTAAAGCATAAGATTCTTACTGTGTGTCAGTTGGTTGTGATATTGAATTGTCTCAATCACAGTATTAAAAGAAAATTGTTATCATTACAGCTAATAATAATTTGGTGCTTGGCCTTCAGTGGGTATTTATTATTGTGTGAAATGTGCCCTAAGATGAGCACTGAGGGCTAGAATTTATCCCTATATGAGCTTTCCTGAAAAGATACCAAAGCCCAAATTATATCTCTTCTGACAGTGTAATAGTTCTTTAAGTAAAAACAAAATAAACCACAAAATAGTAGGGAACCTAATAGAGTTAGCATTAGAATTTAAGTACAGTTGCCAAATGGCCAGAATTTTAGTGGAGTGGCAGCGAGGTGGCACAGTGGATAGAGAACCGGCCCTAAAGTCAGGAGGATCTGAGTTCAAATCCGGCCTCAGACTAAACACTTGACACTTACTAGCTGTGTGACCCTGGGCAAGTCACTTAACCCCAATTGCCTAAAAAAAAAAACCAAAAAAAAAAAAACCAAACCAGAATCTTATTGGAGAAACTGTGCTTGCTCTTCTTAATATGCCATATTTTGGTGTCTGGACTTTTGATTCTAGACCTATGTGGGGAATTCCTGGTATCAAAATTCCTGCCACTGCTGCAGCTCTGCAAATTACATTTAACTTATAGATTTAGAGAGTTGCCTGGGGGCTCCGAAAGTTTAAGTGACTTACCCATGGTCATACAGCTAGTATGTGTCATAGGCAGGACTTGAACCCAGGTCTTTTTGACTGCAGACCTAGCCCCGTATTCATCATGCCACGTTGCCTCGCTGTCATATTTTGGCCATATAACATTTTGATTTTGATAACCCTAGAAACAAAGTACCATTCTTTTTACTAGATGTACCTAGTTATTAGGGGAAATTTTTTAAAAAAATGGTTAATTAGTAAAGAAATGACAGGACTAAAAATCACAGTGAGAAAATTTTTATTATTTGGTATCTCACCCTAGATACTTTTATTCTCTAATAAGATAAGATAATCTATGTAGGGCATTTTGTAAACCTCAAAGCACTACATAAATATGTGCTATTATGAATAGTAATTTTCTATTCCCACAATATAGCACCTTATTTTATACTGCCTTGTTTACTGTTTCATTATGTATGCCTTTCTATACACTAGATTATAAACTCCTTGAGAGTTCTAACTATGCTTTATATTTTTATTTTCAAATTTTACTTATTGTACACTTAGCAATTATCAACAAATACAGAGTTCCCTAAGAAATTGAACTTGATTACTTTTTTCAAAAGGAGTATATATATATATATAATTTAATTTTTTACTTAAGTTTATTAATTTCTGTAAATATTAAGTTTGATTTATTTACATAGATGTATTAAATTACATTTAAGAAGACAATGACAGAATCACCATTGCTTGAACTTTTGTTTTTTTCTGTGCATTTAAAAATATTTTATGAATGCTCTTTTTTTATATCTATCACCACTCATTAACCTCTTCTCCCCAACTAGCCTTTCTTTGTAACAAAAATACTTTGATCACTTATAATAAGAGAAATGCAAATGAAACTAACTGTGAGATTCCACCTCACACCTATAAGATTGTCTTGTACTCCTTTTGTATCATCCTGATACTTGTCAAGGAGCCAGAAGCTTAATAGTCGCCCCAGGCCTTGATGACTGATCAGGGGAGATGTGTTTCTCATCACTGATTGACTTCTAGAAGAGGACATGTCTCAGAGCCCACTCATCCTTGTACACAACTGTCCCATTAATAGTTTTTTAAATATAGGACATAGAACTTTGTTCCTCTCTCATGTACTTATCATACTCTTGTTGTTCAGTTGTTTTCAGTAACATCTGATTCTTCATGACCCTGTTTGTGGTTTTCTTGGCAAAGACACTTGGCAAAGAGTAGTTTGCCATTTTCTTCTCCAGCTCATTTTACAGATGAGGAAATTGAGGCAAACAGAGTTAAGTTACTTGCCCAGGGTCACACAGCAAGTAAGTGTCTCAAGCTATATTTGAATGCAGGTCTTTCTGACTGCACGCCTGGCTCTCTATCCACTGCACCACTTTAGCCACCTCCATCATGCTCTAGTTTGTACAATAATTATTTTATACATTTTATATGCCCTAATAAATTGTAAGCTTCACGAGGACAGAGACTGCCTTATTTAATCATATCTCCTTCAATGCTTGGCATAGAACACTACACAAGATAAATATATTTTTTAATTGCCTTGATGGAGTGTGTGGGGGAGGAGAAAGTATTCAGTGTGGGAACATTCTGCATCCCCCTAAGTACTTAGGTATTCAGTCTGGTACATGAGGGTTTGTGTTTTTTAATAATGGTAAAAATCCATTGTACCAAATTCAGCTACCACAAAATGTTCTATGCTAGGGTCTGGAATTACAAAGATGAAAAAAATTATAATCACTCCCCAGGAAGAATTTATTATTTTAGGGTAGATATGGAATGTACATAAGGTAGGTAGAAAACTAGCTCTGTGAAGTTGTACTCCTGTAGAGAATGTATCCTAGAAGACCTTGTCATTTTTTTAAACCTTTATACAAGAGAGGACAGACTCCTTCCTCCAGTTCCAGAAAGAGCAGGTGGCCCTCTCAATACTTTGTTATTTTCTGTAAACAGTTCTCTGCAGGTAGCCAATACCCAAATGCTGGCAGAATTGGCACTGCCGTTCTATTAGGACTCAACCATTAAGAAGCGAAAAGGAGCAGGGCCCCATGACTTTTTTTTTTTTTTTTTTGGCTAGGCAATGGGGTTAAGTGACTTGTCCGGGGTCACACAGCAAGTAAGTGTTATGTGTCTGAGACTGGATAAATCAGGTCTTCCTGAATTCAGGGCCAGTGCTCTATCCACTGGCCTCATGGCTTTTTCAAACCTCTTAAGTTTGGGCCTGTGGAAGACCACAAATAATTCTTCTGTCTGCTCAGTTTCAGGCTTATTTTAGAGACACCATCTTTCTGCCTGAAGTGTAGTTCTTTCTAGGTAATCTGTTTCTTATTCAAACGACAATTGGAAAAAGGTTATCAAGTGCAGTGTTGTATTCCAACCCTTCATCAGGGACTGGACCAGGACCAACAAGTTACTTCCCAGAGGCCACTGAGCTTCTGCCTTTCTTTAGCAACATTTCAAGAAATGCTGACTTGACCTATTTGGGAATCTGTGCATGGTAGCAAAAGGCTTTATGTAAGTAATGTGATGCTGTGGCCCGAAGAGTCTATTCCTATTACCCAGGAATGGAAACAAAATTCTTTATACACCAATAGGTGCAAGTTAATGTCTGATTAGGGGGAAAATTACTATTTGAATTATTGCTACAGCGAGAACTTGTAGAATCTGGAACATTCCTTGAGATGAGTTAAAGATGTTCTGTTATTTTCAAAAAGTGCACATGTTGCAGAAAGAGATTTTCATGTTAATGATCCCAGCATCTAGTATAAAATATATTAAATTTTAAACATGTTGGTGCCATCTCAGAAAATGCCTTTTAATTAAAGCCATAATTTAGTTGTGTTCAGCTTAATTGAGAATGTCATTGCTTATAATAACAAAGGACTTTTTTATTGTGAATAATGTAGTGGGCCCAATTTTTTATAACAAAGCTTATAAGGATGCATTATATTTCAAGTGTCTTAAGTAAGTACTCCATAACACTAGGCTACCATTTTATTTTATAACACATATAGATGTGTATGTATCTACATATATATGTGTAAATATGTGAATATGAATGTGCAAATGCACAAAGGGAAAGATAGTGAGGCTTAGGGCCTGCATACAGGATAGAATGCTGGACTTGAAGTCAGGAAGAACTAAGTTCAAATCTCATAACAGCATTCAGTAGTTGTGTGACCATGGACAAGTAACTTAACTTCATTTGTAGAATTGGGATAATAGTTGCATCGTAAAAGAGAGCTCTACCTCTAGGTTAGTGTCTAGAGAAGTCCCACAGAGTTATGAAAACTGACCAAAAAACTCAGAAGGTTGAGGCATTTTTTGAAGGAAGTTTGATTTTTGTTATGGAAAGTCTCGTTAGCAGCAGTCAGATCAGTAGGTGATTAATTAAAACAGCTAAAAATATAAAATGATTTCATATTCTGTATGATTCCCTTTTGTTTCTTAAGTGATGGCAGTGAATTGCCAAAGAGAAGAGGGTCTATAAACTATAAACGAATTCAATTGTTATTTTGTTAGATGTGAGCTACCTTTGTCCAGTGACCAAATCAAAGAACCTCACCATCTCTAGGAGATCCTTCTATCATTGCAACTTTGTGCAGAACATTGCCACAGTAGTGAACACCGGTGCGGAGCACATCTCCCTGTTTTATCCCTTGCTTGGTATTGATAAAGGATAACTGAGCAAAATTATGTCTGTGCTCACCCTTATCAAGGAGTAGTATATGGTCTTAACTTATAGAGGAGCCTTGTTGGAGAAGAGTCATAAAGGCTTTATTTGCTTTACAAATTAAAAACAAAATTCCCCATCATCAAATAGTAAACACAATAGTACTGGGTACTCCAAAGCTTCTATTCACGGAAGCATTATTTTGATTATATTAAATTTTAGTATTCTATAAGATGAGTGTTCCTAAAAGACTTTGGTCTAGCAATCTCCATGGGCAAAACCAAGTGGATGCAGAATGAACATTGCCCAGATTATAGCATTCAGTTGGATGCCATAGTGGAATTTTCAATCAGTAGCTCTTGGACAGGAACTCAAGATGGACAATGATCTTGGCTCAGAATTGTACAGGAGGGAAACATGCTACATTGAAGAGCAACTAGGTGGTGCAGTGGATAGAGCAGTGGGCCTGGAGTAAGGAAGACCTAAGCTCAAATCCATCCTCAGACACTTACTAGCCAAGTGACCCTGGACAAATCATTTAATCCTGTTTGCCTCAGTTTCCTCATCTGTAAAACGAGCTGGAGAATGAAATGGCAAATCACTCTAGTGTTTTTGTCAAGAAAACCCCAAATGGGGTCACGAAGAGTCAGACACAACTGAAAAGAGTGAACAACAAAAATACTGGATTATACTTTGGAACTTCTTCAGCACTTTCAATAACTCCAACTCTTCCTTGTCACCAAAATTCATCTTTTTAAACATTTTTTGTATTCTTTAGTGATGTCATGTAGCTATAAGTCATGAATCTTTATAATCTCAAAAGAACAAAACAAAACATTGCACCTGGCCCAAAGGGCAATAGAAAGATGTATGGCAAATATGTATATGTGCTGTGGCATAGTGCAAATGATGTCTTTTGCACTAGAAGCATTAAAAAAGATGCCATTAGGCATTTGTGTGACAAAAAAAGGAAGTGGGACAATTGTATAGTAATAAGAGATAAAACATAGATAGCTTCAAGTTTTATGATTCTGTGAACAAAACATTAAAAACTCAGTATTAGAACTTCAGTGCATTGGGTAGATTGTCTATGGAAGCTAATAGAGAAATATAGAGTGGTTGAAAGGCAACAGTCCAAATAGATGGAGGGCTGACTATGGAGTAAAGAACTGATTTTCAGCCCTGCCACACGTACTAATTATGTGTCCGTGCTCAAGACCTTTATGCTTTTGGTGCCCTGGGCAACTCTCTAAGATTGCAATATTACAGATGATATAAGTTGGAAAAAGAAATCACAAATTCAGACAAAAAATAGCATTTAAAAAGGAATGGAGAAGTTGCGATCTTCACTGTTGGAGAAAGTGACTTCAGTAATGAAATCATGGGTTCGTGGATCATAGAAATCATACATCTAAGGGGCAGCTAGATGGCGCAGTGGGTAGAGCACTGGCGCTGGAGTCAGGACGACCTGAGTTCAAATCTGACCTCAGACACATAAAATTTACTAGCTGTGTGACCCTGGGCAAGTCACTTAACTCCAATGGCCTCACAAAAAAAAAAAAAGAAGAAGAAATCATACATCTAGAGCTAGATGAGGTGTCAGGGTCTATCTAGTCTTCTCCTTTCATTTTGCAAATGAGGAAATTGAGGCCCATAAAAGTTAAATGATTTTCTCATGGTTGTATATCTAGCAAGTGTATGACTCGAATCCATCTTCCAAACTCCAAGTCAAGCTTTCTAACCGCTATATCATGCCACATCAAAACAAGTAGAACATCATATGTTCATAGATTTAGAACTGGAAGGGACTTCAGACACAATTTAGCTCACCCTCTTCTTTTTTTCAGATGAGGAAAATGAGGTCCACCAAAGATTTGCCCTATGTCAGGCAAAGACAGTAGTTAAGTGGCAGAGCTAGGATTTGAACTCAGATCCTTTAACTCAAAATCCTGTCCTTTTTTCTTCCATTGTATCATAATCTCTCTTACTTCTAATGCCTTCCCTCTGTTAATTATTTCCTATTTATCCTAGTTTGTTTGTACACATTTGCTTATTTTCTCCCCCATTAGATTGTGATCTCCTTGAGGGCAGGAGCTGTCTTTTGCTTCATTTTGTATCCTTAGTGCTTAGCACAGTACCTGGCACAAAATAAATGTTTGATTGACTGATCTTTTATATTTCAATTGGTATATAGTAAATCATAGGATTATTATTTTTTCTAGTTTGCATCCTGTGAATTTTTTTGACTGATTTGGTAAAGAAGTTGTTAATTTTTGTGGTAGGGATAGGGCCTGAGTCACAGAGCTGTTTCAGTTTTCTTTTTCAAGAGAGAAATAAAAATCATTTTGTTCACTCTACCACCTCCATATTTGAATGAAAAACAATGATAATAGACCAAGCATTAAAGTAAATACAATATGCTAGATTGTTATAAAAACATTTAAAAAAAAGTCTTGCTGTCATGGTTCTATTTTTAGAAATATTTGCTAGGGATTGAGTGAAGTTAAGCAATTGCCCTAGTTTTGCCATCCTTTATTTACATACAGTGCACTAGTTAATGCCCCTGAATGGAAGCAGGAGATAAGCATTCTACTTTTAGTGACTCACCTATCATTGACTTTCTATGCAATCTTCCATAAGTCCAATAAGATGTCTCTATCTTAGTGTTTCCATCCTTGAAACAGTTACCGTCTTTGCAACTATGTAATGTAGGGTAAGAAAATTCAAGTTCCTATACAAAATAAAATCTGACTCTCGTAAACTAGGGGAAAACAGGGGAATAAAGAGAGAAGAGCAAAAATAAAAGAAAGCGAGGGGAAAGGAAGTTCAGAGATTAGAGCAGTATATAAAAGTAAGAGGGATGAGACTGAGGCAGGGTGGGACGAGTTGGGATATATGATGAATAAGAAGGTAAAATTGAATAGCTTCCAAATTAGGGGGGAAAAAAAGGTGATTTTCCTGAGGCTTCTCATGGTTTATCTCTTGATTTCCAATTGGACTAGAATAACAAATAACACAACATTTGTATCTCAGGCATCTTGTACCTAAAAATAAATTGCTTAAACAATTTTTAAGTTGTTGTTAATGAGAATAACAAAATATTGGAGGACGTGCTGAACTACTCAACTTGACTGATTCACTTTTGATATTGGAAACAGATTTAGAGTTTCCCTCAAAATGCTGAACGTAACACAACGACCCTTCAATGTGGGATTTGAAAACATGAGTCAATCCTCTTCTTGTTACTTCTATTTTTTCATAAATCATCAGAAAACTTTGATCTTTTAAAGCTTAGATCCATTTCAATCAAACCAAGGCTCCCTCTTGTGGTTTTTCTGGGGAAATTGTATGCCATTCCTCCAAGTAAGTTTTACTTTTTGTTCTCTGGAACCCTTTACATTCTCAAAAATTATTGAGAACTCCTAAGAGCTTTGTTTATGTGAGTTATATAGATAATGGTGTGCTGATAAATATTTAACAACAAGCTTTCCGGAAAGAATAATGTACGCATGCCACACTTTTAAATTTAATTTGTATTATTAACATTTTCTCTATAGTTTTCTCAAGTCTAGGCAGTAAACAAAATAAGATATTGAGCCCTGGTTTATAGCTTTGCTGATTTCTGAACTATAAATGCTCCTACTGAAGATTTAATAATAGGCTCTTGAGGGTTCTCTGAGCCAGGTCAAGATGGCTCTAGCACACCCCTGGTTATATCTATTGATTTTTATGCATTAGAAATGAAAATTGATACAGTATAAAAATGTTTATTTATTAATTTAAAACAGTGAGTTGCTTAAATAATGTTAAGATAAATAACATATTTTATTAAAATAACTACATTTCACAAAACAAAAAAGAGGGAAAAGAATGGCATTTTAGGTATTTTTTGCTAATCTTTTTAATATCTGGCTAATAGGAAGATGGCTAGATTCTCACATCTGCTTCTACATTAAATCTGTTGCAATCTGTTGTTTTAATTGAAACAAATGCAGAAAATCTGACCTTACACAGATACGTAGTTGGAAAAGGAAGGAGTATTTTAAGAGGCAAATAACATCTTAGTATTATCATGAAAAGTTTTAAATTTTTGCATCCTTTAGGTGGGTCTGGGGATCCCTGGGGGTTCTGGGACCACACTTTGTGAATTACTTTCCCATAGAAATTATGACTCAATGATTTGCATTTGGGAAGGAGTTATCCAATTCAAGCTAAATTTAAGATTTTATGTGAAAAAAAAATGGTGGGGCCTGGGCTGAGGCTGTACAGAAATATTTACACAAGAATCATACAGGATGAGTATATTAGAATGGTTTTTTCTGTAGTCTTGGAGGGAGTGACCATGCTGATTAGACTGAAGATTGAGTGAAGGAAAAAAAAAAGAATCTCTAATGACTAGGCAAAAGTTACTTAATGCTTCAAATCAGGACATACCCACGATGTGTCTACAAAGTTCCTGTAAATGGGCAACTTGTTTACAAAAATTAATATCAGGACTTCCTAAAAGGTTCAATTTTCCTGATACTTTAAGAATCCAGAATAATGAATAATCACTGACATATTTACATAGCACTTTGCATACATTATCTCATTTGTTCTTCATAACAACCTGTGAGATAGGTATGATAATTTCCATTTTACATATGAGGAAACTGAAGTTCAGAGAACTTAAACGACTTTCACCTAATTATATAGCTAGTATGTATCAGAGGCAGAATTAAAATCCAGATTTTCCCAACTTCAAGAAATTGTCTTTCAATAAGATGATTTCCTTTGTCATTATCATGCTGCAAATAATGTATATTTATGATATACATAATGAATTAAGTAAATTTCAATTTGATAAATTAGTAATGATAATTTTTTAAAGGCATTAAAATAATGCATGTATCCCATTAGTTACTATGTAACTCTGTCAACATTCCTTCCATCAAACATTTCTTCCTAATGCATTTGAAAAGAAATGTACTATATATTATGTTAGTAGAGATTTTGGCATAGACAGCAGGATCTGAGAAATACTTCTGTTGTCTTAAAAACTTACCCATGGCAGGTACTGGACTTATTTTTCTATTTGTTTCAGTAGGGCAGGAGTTCTTTCTAAATCTCTCAATGCAGTAGCTAGAACTGTACAGCATGCAAATAGGTGTTTTAAAAGTGCTTTGGGGAAGGAAGATATGGATGAGGAAGAAGAATAGAAGAAAAAGAAGACAGAAAAAGAGAGAAGGAAGAATTGTGATTTGTTTTTCTGAATTAGATAAGTAACAAGTGACATTTACTGATCATTTGTGTGGTATGTGTAGCACCACACAAAACTCTATGGGGATACGCACAAGAAATGAAAGATACGGGTCATTCCCAAAGAACAGATACAAAAATTATGATAAAGATGTAAGAATGTATATGATAAAATATAAAACAAGTATAGATACTTATATTTGAGAATCATTTTGCTATTTGGAAGAGAGTAATTATGTGAGTAGAAAATATTTAAAAAGATGATTCTTCATTATCTGGATTGGAAGATTTGAATGGGGTAGAAACTGGAAATTCAAAGAAATTTTGAAGCAAATATTTTGTACTAAAAAAGCCTTAATTGAAGAGGTCAAGATAAAGGACACTCAATTTTCTTCATGTAGTCCTGGATTTGGAAGGGAACACACAGACCATACTTGAATAGGAATCCTCTCTAGAACATCCATAAGTGGCTTCTGAATGAAGAGCTCTAGTGATGGGGAAACTACTGGTTTTTCAGGTAGCCCCTTTCCCTTTAGTTAGGAATTTTGTCCTTACCACAAACTTATAACTATTTTTCTTCAACTTTTATTCCTAGTTCTCCCCCCTGGAGCAAAACTAAACACATCTAATCCCTTTTCCATATGATAACACCTTAAATTCTGCTATTATATCTTCCCCTTCCCCAAGGCAGCTAGGGTGGTATAGTGAAGAGGGTACTAGATCTGGGGTCAGGAAGACCTGAATTCAAATCCAGTTTCAGGCACTAGCTATTTGGTCTGGACACATCACTTATGTTTGCAGCAGTTTTTTCAACTGTAAAATGAGGATCCTAATAATACCTACCTCCCAGGGTCATTGTGAGGATTAAATAAAATATCTGTAAAGTGCTTTGCACAGTGCCTGGTACATAGTAGGAGCTTAATAAATAGTTCTTCCCTCCCCTAAGTCTTTTATTCTTAGGTCAAACATCCTCAATTTCACCAACCCATCCAATAATGGCAATTGAATGCTGAAAGGCAGGATTGTATTTTTTTTTTTTTGAGAGGTGAACTCCAAACTCAGAAACCTGGGTTCAAGTCTTGTCTCTGATGTATTCTGATTTTGTGAATTTGGGTAAGTCACTTAATCTTTCAATGTCCAGGCAGCTTTCTAAGACTGAAAGTTTATGAAAAGGTGCTGACTTACATTGATAAACAAAGTTTCTTTCCCTTGGAATTCCTTACAGCAGTGAAATCATAGATTTGGCCTCTATTCCATATCCTTTTATGGCAGCATGTGCTATCCTCATCTATTTTTTCCCTTATGGATACACTCTAGTTAATCAATGTGTTTCCTAAAATGAAATGTCCAGAACTGAATACAATATTCCAGATGTTGTTTTATGAGGGTAGAAAACCTGAATTAGATCTTCTCATCAGCCTTGAAAATTTGATCAAAGGACATCTAAGTAAGTACCTGAGGTTTAAATAGAGTATTAAATGGGAGCCAGAAGATCTTAGTTTTGTTCCTTTCTCCTCACTGTATTTTATGAGATAGTATTAGTTCTGTCTATTTGTTAAGTAGAAAGGGGAAGAATGGAAAGGGGAAAGTGGATAGGTTTAGTGGAACCAATTATAAAGAGTACCTAACAAAATCATCAAAAGCCTATTAGATGACTTTACTCATTTCCCAGTAATACTTTTCACCTACTGTGCACATTTACGTGTGGCTACGTCTATACAATGTAAGACCATCTGCAAGAAACACAGTTTGAAGGGACCTTAAAGATCATTCCGGCCAATCACTTGCTCGAGGAGGAAACCTTTCTATATAAAATCTCAGATGACCACCCAATCTTTAGTTAAATGCTCTGATGGAGGGGGATTCACTAACTGTTAGGGAAATTCTATTCCACCTTTTCAAACTTTTTTTTTAAGTCAACAAGTCAAGAAACATTTATTAAGCACCTACTATATATTGTGCTAGGGGAAGCTAAGTGGCACAGTAGGCGGAATGCTGGGCCTAGAGTCAGGAAGTCCCTTCTTCCTGAGTTAAAGTCTGGCTTCAGATACTTACTAGGTGTGTGACCCTGGACAAGTCACTTAAACCTGTTGGCCTCAGTTTCCTCATCTGGAAAATGAGCTGGAGTATCTTTGCCAAGAAAACCCCCAAACGGATCATGAAGAGTCAGATATGACTGAAAAACAACTAAACAATGACTAACAGCAATGTATTGTGCTAAGCCTGGGGACATGTAGAGAAAGGCAAAAAACAATCTCTGCCTTTAAGGAGCTCACAGTCTAATGGGGGAGGTGATATGTAAACAACTAGGTACAAACAAGATAGATACAATATAAATTGGAGATAATCTTAGAGAGAGCATAATGAGATTAAGGAGGACTGCAAAAGGCTTCTTGTAGAAGGTGGGACTTTAGCTGAGATTTGAAGGAAGCCAGGAAAGCCATGAGGGAGAGATGAGGGGAGAGCTCAAATCTGTTTTTTTTTTTTTGTAATTTTCATCCATGTGTCATAGATTCTAATGTCTAAAGCAGTGGTTCTCAAACTTTTTGTTCTCAAGACATTTTTGTAATCTTAAAAATGATTGAGGACTTCCTTAAAGAATTTTTGTTTATGTGGGTTATATCTATATTTAGCACATAGGAATTTGAATTATATTGTTATGAAAATAGTTTTGACCTTGTGGACACCCTGAAAGGGTTTTGGGGACTCACAGACGTCCTTATACAACACTTTGTGAAACATTAGCCTACAGCAATATAGTTTATTCCCTTTCTTCTGTGGCAGCCCTTTAGATATTTAAAGGCAGCTGTCATGTTTCCCCTAATAAGCTAATTACCTTCAAACCTTGCTGTTACTGCACCATTCATTATTTGCTATCAAGCAAAATTCAATATGATGTGACTATGTCTTGGATTTGATCCCAGAGAGTTTTTGTTGCTGTAGTACCAATAAAGCTCACCTTTAATGGAAAGTTACATGTAAGGTGAGATGGCATGGAATCTGTGAAAGTCTATTAGTGTAACCATCTGTGGATTTCATAGTACTGAAGCTCCAGTGTCCTCCCTATAATAGTCTGATAATTTAGGTGGGACAGGAGCTTTATGGAGAGTTAATAATCAGATAGATAAGTGAGTTTGCCAATTGCAGGAGGGAGGCCTGTCACACAGAAACATGAATCACTTCTTAGCTTCAGATTTGTGATAGTGATCAAGTCATGGTATTGTTATTGTACAAATCACTGAGAATGCTGCTATGCAAAGGCTCCCCCATTATCATCGCATCTATTGATGAGGCTGATTTGGCAAACCCTGTACCATACGGTTTCAGTGGGAAATCTACAACACTGTATGAATGATAACACTCAAAATATCCCTGTGAGGTGAGGGTGATATTCATTATTTTCATTTTCCAGGTAAGGAAACTGAGATGAAATTCCCTGCCTAGGGTCAAAGAACAAATCACTGGCAGAATAAGATTCGGACATGAATTCTTGATTTTCATTCCTGTGCTCAGTCAACTAAGTCACTGTTTTATACTGTGTGAAAATAGATTATTCTCAGGCACTAACAATGACGCTAGAGCAATCAGTTGAAAAATGAAAATTTGGTAAGTTATAACAGTAGTCCTTCATCTAGAGCTTTCCTCATAATAAACTTTTAAGATAGGTAATCCAACTATTATTATACTTATTTTACATATAAAGAAACTGAGACTCAGAGATGTTCATAGGATCATAGATTTCTCACTGGAACAAGCCATTTAGTTCAACTTTCTCATTTTACAGATGAGGAAGCTGATGTCTAGAGGGTTTGTAATTTGCCCAGAGTCACATATTGATTGGCAGGACTTGGATTGGAAATCAAGAACTCTGATTCCAAGTCCAGTATTCTTACCATTGTACCCCACTGCAAGTTATTTGTAGATAAACAACTAGTAAGTTGCAGAAGTCTCCATCTCAAATCCAGGTTTTCCATTTCTTAGATTAGGCTTCTTTACCCATCTTCCCAGTTATATGATTTTTACTGATGGCACCAACATTTTCACGGGCACATGGGTCAGAAATCTTGGAACCTTCTTCGACTCTTCCCTCCCTCTTCTTTCCTCTTCCCCCAACCCCACCCCCTGTATCCAATTATTTGCTAACATGTTCATTTTGCTTCTTCAGTATCTCCTGTATCCATTCCTGTCATTTCACTCACACTGCTGTCACCCCAGTTCACCTTCTCAACACCTCTTGTCTGGGTTATTGTCATGGCCTTCTTACTCATCCTTTTGCTTCTAGGGTCTCCTTTTTATAGTTACCAAAGTCATCTTCACAAGGCACAGATCTGACCTTATAACTCCTTTATTCAAAACCCTTCAGCAGCTCTCCACAATTGCTTCTACTTTTTCAATCTCATTTCACATTGTTCTCTTTCATACACTCTATGTTCTAGCCAACATGGACTACTAACTGTTCCCCAAACTTGATGTGGTGTTTCCTATCTCTCTTCATTTGAACAAGCTCCCTTTGTATCAGTAATGCCCTCAATTTTCATCTCTGCCTTCCAGAATCTATTCTCTCTCTCTCTCTGTCTCTCTGTCTCTGTCTCTCTCTTTTTCTCCTCTTCCATTAAGCTTTTTCTGTTCCCTCTAGCTGAGTGTTCTTTCCCTTCAAAATTTCCTAAACATTTTGCCCAGATCTCTCCTTTGGCCCCACCCAATATATTCCACCTTGTATTATACTTATCGGTTTTTGTCTGTATATTCTAACTTTCACCCACCCTTAGTGGAATCTAAGTTCTTTGAGGTCTTGGATTATGTAATTTTTTTTGACCTTAGAATCTTCCCCAGTATTTTGCACAATTTCTTCCTCATAAAAGAGAGTTTTAATGAGAGTTTGCCAAACGAACCAATCAATACAGTATCTTCGTCAGTCATGTGTTTTATATTAATCATGTCAACCAGTTGGGCTGATATTTTTCACTAAATTGACTTATTGTTTTGGTATCATGAAGACATAACCCAATAATTTGTTTTTACCATGTATATCAATTTTTTGCATTTTTGTCCTTGAGACATATGGCTTCCTAGCACCCTAACACTCTGTTTTTTCAACCATCAATATTGTGGTAAACACAGTTTATCACAGAAACACCATCTGAGGTTATGTCTACATGATGCTACAACAATGAGTTGAATAACAACAGCAGTCCTTCATATGGTGCTTTCCTTACAACAAATTTATAAGGAGGGTGATCCAAATATTAATATATTAATTTTTCATATGAGGAAACTTAAGATCAAAAAAGGGTCTAGTATCATAGATTTCAACATAGAGTAAATTTGTTAATTATTTGGACTATAATTTACTGAACTGATTTTTTGCTTTTAAATATGCTGACATAACAATAAGAATTTACTGAGTGTTTACTATGTGCAAGGCACTATGCTAAGCACTGGAAATATAAATATAAATAAAAAGAAAGACAGCCCTTGTCCTTAAAGAGCTTACATTCTAATGTTGTTGTTCATTCATTTATCGGTCATGTCTATCTTGTTGTGACCCCATTTGGAGTTTTCTCGGCTAAGATCCTAGAGTGGTTTGGCATTTCCTTCTCCAGCTCATTTGACAGATGAGGAAACTGAGGCAAATAGGGTTAAGTGACTTGCCCTGGATCACATAGCTAGTAAGTATCTGAGGCCAGATTTGAACTCAGGAAGAGCAGTCTTCCTGACTCCAGGCCTGCCACCTAGCTTCCCTACAGCCTAATAAGAGAAAACAATATATAAAGATGTTGAAAAGGAGAGGGAAAGAAGGTACTCAGCATGGGAGCACAATGGAGAAGTCTTAAAGAGCGTAGCTTGATGGAAAATGAAAAGATGGCTGGTCTGGTTGCCTTCCTCAAAAAGTGGTTCTATGAAAAGCCATCCAAACAGAGGGAGAGGCTCCAGACACATAAGGTACTTCAGAGATGTGGATTCTAAGGTTGAAGTGATCTTCCAGGATGAAGAGGTTTCTGGGACAGTGTAAGGAAGTTTAAGCAGTGAAACCCAATAATTTGTTTTAATGATGTGTACGTGTTTACATACATATATACCTATCACAGTATATGTTTTGTTCATTTATCTTTGTCCTTGACAAGTTTGGCATGTGCCAGGAGAGACCTGTTCTCCTGAATATACCAACAACTTAATAGAAATGAATTTAGGTCAGTCTAGTATGAATGAAATAACAATACATCAGAACTATATAAATACGACTCTTTATTAGCAATGTCAATTCATTCAGCTTGTGGAAAAAAACACAACTCTTTTCTTAGGCTTTTGTCTAGTATGATGGTTTTATGCAGGCCTGGCTTCCCTCACACCTTTTGTATGTGGTATGTCCTGATTTTTCAACCATTGTTTTGGTAGATTCATCACTTGACAAGGGGAAATATATTTCCTTTGATCAAGAAGCATAAATGAGAAGTCTGGATCAAAGCTCAGAATTCATGGCCTAGGAGTTCAATCCATTCAGCTACGTTGCTGCCTTGAATTGATGGATAGCTTGTTCAATTATTCTTTAGAGTTAGCATTTTAAAAAATCTGATTATCTCAAAGTACTTAACCAATATGAATTCACAGCAGTCCCTAGCAACCTGAAAAGAACAGAGCAAACATTATTATCCTTTGACAACTGGAAAAGAATGGATAGGCTTGCTGTTGTAATAAAGATCTGAATAAAGAAGAGAGGGTTTCTTTTCCTCTGGCACCTGCTTTACACTCCTGACTTCACTCTTAATGAGTACCTCCTTGCTGGATGTGGTGTACATTCACCAATAAAAATTTCAGAATACAAAGCATCATGTGTGCTACAGGTATTATTACTGAGGCATTTGACAGATATTAAAAATGCCTTCATCATGTGCATAAGGCTATTGCATTTTCCCATAGTTTCTGCTAAATTCTCTCTGTCTCTTTCTTCACTCTCTCTGTCTCTCTTTTTATTATAGTCAAAGCTTGGTCTTATTTGGATTGACTGTTTTAATGATACATATATAAATGCCCATGATGCCAGTTACAAATGAAAGAGTCAATGCTGTACTAGGTCTAATAAATCAAGAAATAAGAAATGGTCCTTTATGAGAGACCATCCTATAACAGTATTTATATCTTGGGACTAATTTTTTGCCTTTCACATAAGCTAAGGGCAGTTCCAAGAGAAGCCTGTTAGTCCTGAAAGTATTATAATGAACTACCAATTATTTGCCTTTGGAGCAATGATTTTAGAAGCTGATATTTCATCTTAAACTCCTGTTGTTGGGGAATGGCTTCTGCCCTTTGTAGACAGGCTCAGGGAAAGTTTCTGAGATATGGAATTTAAAATCAAGTCAGAATTGAAGTGATGGAAGAAAAAACAAGCAACATTTATCAGAGTGATGTGATCATTATATAGAGTGATGAGTTTTTTTTTGGGAGGGGAAGGGTGACCACAGCACCTAACAAAGATTATATTCTAAGACATGCAGGGGATCTGATCTGGACTGGTAGAGGAAATATCCACAACAATGAATTTAATCAAATGAAATTCAACAAAAAAAAGTGTGAGGTCCTACACCCACTTGTGTCTGAAAAATTGTCTTCATAAATATAGGATGGGAGAGGTTCATGTGAAAAAGACCTAAGGATTTTAGTGGGCTGCAATGCCAAGCTGAATCCAAAGTGTGCTATTAAGCCTTCTCTGCAAAGCTAATATAATATGGAATATAAACTCCTTGAAGGCAAGGACTATTTCACTTTTGTCTTTGTACCCCTAGGATCTAGCACAAAGCCTGGCATGTAGGAGGCATTTAATAAATTGGTATTGTTTGACTGTTGATCTTGACTGTTTTAATAGAATTACAGTCTCCAGAACATGGTGACTGATAGTCTTGATATAATATGAGCTGGTAAGATGTCATCTGGAGCATGGGGTTTATTTCTGGATTCCACGTCTTAGGAAAGACATTGATATAAAAGGGGTACACCCAAAGGAATGTGACCAGGATAGTGAATGATCTGAAAAACCATGCCTTATAAAAATCATCTGATGGAAATAGAGAAGATTAATGGGGACATTGCTTGAAGAATCTATAAATATTTGACTAGTTGTCATGAAGAAAGACCATTATATTTGTTTTTGACCCTTGACAACAAGGGATGGAAAATTCAGAGAGAAAAATTTTTGGTGTGAATTAAAGAGAAACTTCCTAATGTCTAGAGCTATCCAGAAGTAGAATGGTCTATCTCAGAAAGGAAGTAGTTCTCCTCCCCTGGGGGTCTTCAAGTGGAGTTTGAATGACCCTTTTGGGGCTATAATTCGAATTAGATTAAATGACCTCTGAGGTCATTTCAAATTCTGAGATTGTGTGAAATTGCAGGTCCATGAAGCAAATGAAATATATTGCAAACTGAGAGGTTCAGGACACATTTAACCACAAAATTTTAGAGCTGGAAGGGATTTCAGAATTCCTTAATCTAAACTTTTCAGTTTATACATAAGGATGATAATGATGGCTAAAATTTGCATACGATACTTTAAGGTTTTCAAAGTGCTTTGAATGCATTTTCACATTTGATGCTCACAACAGCCCATTTTTTGGGGATATATGTAGATATAGATATAGATATAGATATAGTTACTGTAGGTGTTATATTTCCCATTTTACAGAAAAGGAAACTTAGGCTGAAAAAGATAAGTGACTCCCAAAATCATGTGACCAGTTTAATGGAAGAGTCAATACTAGAATCAAAATTCCTTATTTCCAGTCCAGGGTTCTTTCCTCTATGCTACAGGAATTGCATCCTATTTGGAAAGTACAGATGTGCCTTCAAATCCTGGGTTTTAGACCTATACTTTTATACTTGTCCCTATACTAGATAAGCAAGCAGGACTAGAGTACAATATTGATTTGCTATAACTAAATCAATCATAGTGAGCTACATTTCTCATTAGGAAGCCTAGATTAGGGTAGGACCCTTATGTGACCTCTTCACTTTAAATGTATGTCTTGATTATTGTTCAGTCATTTTTTTTTCAGTTGTGTCCAGACTCCACACTATTTGGGATTTTCTTGGCAAAGGTACTGGAAGAGTTTGCTATTTCCTTCTCCAGATCATTTTCCAAATGAGGAAACTGAAGTAAACAGGGTTAAGTGACTTGTCCAGGGTCACATAGCTAGTAAGTGTTTGAGGCAAGATTTGAACTTAGATTTTCCTAACTCCAGGCCTGGTGCTCTATCCACTGAGTCACCTAGCTGTCCCATATATACCTTGATAATCAATGATTTATAGACATTAGGTTTTTCCTAGTCTCTTAATCAAGTGATCTTAGGTTCAAATCATCTTAGGTCTGGTATCTCATACAGGTGTAATTTTGGGTCAGAAGCAGAACAGTTTCATGTATAGCGTTTGATGGAGTATTAAGTCTGAAGTCAGAAAATGCTGGGTTCAAGTCCTGCTTCTGAAACTTATTAGCTCCGTGATCCTGGACAATTTACTTACCCTCTTGATGCTGCAGCAACTCTCTAGGCTCTATCTACTAGGTCATGGAAAAGTGCTTCCACATCTTGCTGGTGGAAGGAGTTCTTAGAGCTAAGAAAATCACCCATCTTTTTGATGAACTTACTTCTCTAACCTTCCTTCTACATCTGTTATTCTGTTTATTAATGACACTTCTTGGTGGTGGTGGTGGTGGTGTTACAGTTTTAGATGACAAAATTGTGAAGCACTATCGAGTGAGAAGGCTTGATGAAGGAGGCTTCTTCGTTACTCGGAGAAGAACTTTTGATACCTTGAATGCTTTTGTGGACTACTACACCAAGACAAGCGATGGCCTCTGTGTCAAACTTGGAAAACCATGTCTAAAGGTACAGTCAATGAATCAGTATTTAATAGTGTTCGATTACTGTTTTAGTGACTCCCCACCCCCCTTCAGAAGTGACTGTTCATCGTAAGATGGGTCAAATCAAAAGAAGTACCATCTGACAATTTATGGCAGACATCAAAGATGACACTGGTTTGGTCCTTTGAACTAAGGCATTGATAAAGTGCCATCCATGAAGGGTCTGAAGAAGACCAGAGTTTCAGATTGCAATTTATCATGAGTCTGTATACCAGAATATTAAACAGGTAGACACTCTATAAGTTTCCCTGAATTTTTACAGGCACCATTTTACTGTTTTTGTTTGAAAGTGTTTGAAATTCTTTCTCTTTTTTCCATTTGATTGGAGAGGGGAGTGATATTTAGAAGTATCTGAATACTTCTGCTATTATTCTGTTGTTCATATAATGTTTCCTTTATAAAATATTTGAAATGATGGAGGATTTTTATATATGAGGTTAGATCCATTTCACTATATTATAAGGTAGTTCACTATATTTCTGATGGGTTAAATGAGCCCTTCAGTTTACAAAGATTGGGAAATGAAGTAGCATTATAGGTAGCTCTTCTTACCCAACTGTGGGCACTTATTGGGGTGGGAAATTGATCAACTTGAGACCTAGAAAAGACTTTGGAAACACTGCTGCATCAGCATTCTAAGTAGTGTAAGTTGCAGACACTTAATGAATTAATTGTTGAATTGAATTGAACTTCAAGCCTCTTCACTTATCTTTTCAGATTTCTTTGCTCTCCTTCCTTAACTCAGATACCTAACCACCTTGACTACCTTTAACACTCAGCTCAAATCCATCTTCTGTAGGCTCAGTTTTGGCCCTGCCCACCTAAGTCACTTGCCTTTATGAATACCTTTATTCTATATGTATTTTATACATCTTATATTACATAGTTATTTACATGTTTTCTCTGTCATTAGAATGTGAACTTTGTGAGGGCAGGAGTTGTGTTCTTGCCCCATTTCCTTTTATCTTCCGTGTGAACTTCATAAATCTTTTCCTTATCTTAAGCACTTTCAACTTCTTCCCCTCTTTTAGTTTCTTTTACTTAGTATGTATGTATGTATGTGTGTGTGTGTGTGTGTATCATCTATCTATCTCTCTATCTATCTATCCATCTATCTACAGAGATCTGCCTTATCTGTAAAAAAATCTTACCTTGACTGTGATACCCCCCTCAAGCTTTTAAACTTACTCCTCCCCTTAATTGCCAAAGTTCTAGAAAGCGTAGTCTGTTCTTATTGCTTCTATTTTCTTACCACCCATTTGATGCTTTGCTTGACATAGCTACTTTTAAAATTGTTTAATACATCTTTATCAAAAAAATGCAACAATTTCTTTCTCAACCTATATATAGTGTTTAGCTGTTTCCAACCTTTTCCTTCTGTCTCTTCTCTCTTTTCCCTGGCTTTCTGTGATACAGCACACTCAGTTTTTCTCTAGTCTTCTCTGCTCTTTCATCGTCACTTTTGCTAGCTTCTCATGTTCCTCTTGCCCTTTAAATGTATTGCCCCCAAGGTTCAACCTTGGACCTTTTCTCTTTTTTCTCTCTGCTACTTTTCTTAATGATCTCGTCTACTTCTATGACTTCCACTACCACATCTCTGCTGATAACTCCAAAATCTTTATCTCCAGTCCTAATATTTCTCTTAGAGCTTTAATCCCAATTTTATGGTTGCCTCTTGGCTAGCTCAACCTGGATGTCCAAACAGCATCACAAATTTAATATGTCTCAAAATTAATTCATTATGACCCCCCAAATCTTCCCTTCTCTAATTTCCTTCTATGAGACTATCCCACCTGTGACTTAAGATTGTAACATTGCATTCTTCCTTCTTTCTCATCTTTCACATTAAGTCAGTTATCAAGTCTTGTGATTATATCCCCTTAATATTTCTGACATTCATTCCCTCCTTTCTATTCACACTGTAACCACCCAAGTTCATATTACCTAGACTGTATTAATAGACTTCTTCCTGCCTCCAAGCCATCCCCTCTTCAGAAATGTCCACATCACTGCCAGAATCATTTTTCTGAAGCAACATTCTATTCATATGACTTCCTTTACTTAAAAACTTTGTCTTTCCCCATTACCTTCTGCATAATGTAAAAACTTCTAGGCTAGCATGCAAAGCCCTCTATACTCTAGCTTCAGCCTAAATGACCTCAATGTTTTCTCACTATTACTGTTCATGTAATCTATATCCCAATCAAACTATCCTGAACTCCATCACCTGCTCTTATCCTGTCCTCTCATTTCTACCTTTGTTCACACCATCCATCATCTTGAAATGAACTTTCCTTAATTCTACCTCATTGAAGTCTCTTCATTTCTTTAACAGTATGTGTTAATCAGTGAAAAAAATGTGAATTTTTTTCTTTCTTATGTTCTTCATAACAGAAAGAAGTCCCAACTACTTTTGATTTGTCATATAAGACTGTGGACCAGTGGGAAATCGATCGAAACTCTCTGCAACTTCTGAAAATATTAGGATCTGGCCAGTTTGGTGAGGTGTGGGAAGGTTTATGGAATAATACTACTCCAGTAGCAGTCAAAACATTAAAACCAGGTATGATACCATCACAATTTAAATGATAGACTTGTTGATTACCATTGTTACTTTTTGAGGGCCTTACAAAGTATATCAGTACTGTATGTACATAGTTCCAAGCAGACTACAAAGCCATACTTCCTGCCTTCCAACAGTGGAGAATCAAACACCGAAAACATATAGATCATATAGTACTATCTTGAGATCAAAAGCTTAAGAACACAAAAATAAGGACATTCCCTTGCAGTTAGAAGAATATATAAGAATTTAAGACTTTAAAAATAAAATACCCATCTTTTTTGTGATTCTAAGATTCAGCTTCTTCTTTGTCTTTTTTTTTTTTTTGCTTTTTGCTGAGGCAATTGGGGTTAAGTGACTTGCTCAGGGTCACACAGCTAGTAAATGTCATGTGCCTGATGCCAGCTTTGAACTCAGGTCCTCCTGACTCCAAGGCTGGAGCTCTATCCACTGCACCACCTAGCTGCCACTTAGCTGCCCCCTAAGACTCAGCTTCTTGATGGCTCTTTTTTCCAGGTTCTAATAAAAAAAGGAAAAATTATTGATTTTTGAGAAAGTAGAACCTTTAAAATACATAAAGAATGACTCTGTAACCAAATTTATGTGCTTGTGGTGGTAGAGAGAAGGCAGGCAGGAGACTACAGTGGGCTTTTCTGTAATTTTCTTATTTGAAAATATCAGAAATTCCTTTCTTTTTCCCATCTTGCTTTTCCTATTTACAGAAAAATGAGAGTGGTCAGAAATCAGTATGGGGGGCAATTTCTTTTGATGAGACTGGTACAGGAGACCAAGCAGCGTGCTACTATACTAATAGTAACTCTACCTCTACCAATAGTTAACAGGTACATAGCACTTTAAGGCTCTTCTTGCAATGTCCCTATGTGGTAGGTAGTACAAAGAGTTCTCTGGTACTTCTAGGAAGTGTTGGTTTTCATAAATGATGTACCAAATAAGATCAAATTCTGCAAAATAGTAATAATAGAACATTAGTCATCTTTTAAATACAGAGTATCACAAAAATCATAATGTAGTTTCAAGCTATTGAAACTTAAATGCCTTTAAAATTTTTTATTAATTTATCAACAATCACTTCCATAAGCTTTTGAGTTTTAAATTTTTCTCTCCCTCCCTCGCTGCCTGCCTCCCTAAGATGGTGCACAATCTGATATAGGCTATACATATACATTCTTATTAAACATATAACATTTTTATAATAGCTTAAAGTGGCACTAAGACAGGGTACGCCTTGCGTTATCTGTTAGTATGATAAAAATATAGTCAAGAGTAGACCTTCTGGGGCCTCAGTTATTCATACAAGCCATAAATACTCAGTATAAAGAAGACTTCAGAATGATAGAACTCTAACATTCCATCCTTACTAGTTCTATTGTATGTACACAGGCAATTCTCACATCTTCCACTATGGGCCTTCTATTATGTCCCACCAAAGCTTGGTGGTAATCTTGGGTTCTTAAAAGTTATTCTAGCAAAGCACAAATTGTGGCAGATTCTGCCAAAGCTGGAAAGCCTTTGACTTTGGGCGTGGTGATGGAATCATGGTCTGTTGTCTGTGGACCAGTGTAGCAAAATGTGGAGAGGCTCATTACCTGATTGGCTTCAGAAGGATGTGTTTGAGTTAGAGCAATTCTTGAAGATAATATAATTTATATTAGGGTTGTCGATGTTTTGGAGGATAGAATGCGCATTCTGACAAAGCCAAAGATACTGAAGTACTCCTCGTGTTATAGGGGATGATAAGAACTGCCTTATCTCAGAATTACTGGTTGTCTAAACAAAAGAATTCACTCAAAGCAGGGCTAGCTAATTTGATGAAGTTAGGAGAATATTGTGTAATTAAAAGTCACAGGTTATTAAAAAAATGCAGCTGGGCTGTGAAGACATACTTTACCTGAGCTGTTGTTCGTGATTTACTAATTTTTTTTTCCCTCTTGGTCCCTGCAGGGCTATCACAAACAAAATATTATAATCACTTTCATTAATCACTCCCAAACCAGCTAACATTCAGATCTTTGTATTTTTGTACTGAGTGAAAAAGTCAGAGGATCTGACTTAGCACCTTTGGCAAGACACTTAACCTCAATGGGCCTCAGTTTCTTTGAGTAAAATGAAGGGGTTGAACTGCATGACTTCTAAATTCCCTTCCAGTTATCCGTTACCTAGTGGCCATACCTCACCCCAGCAAAACCGTCTTGGCAGATGACCTAAACCAAGCTGAGGGTAATCAACAGGCCTCAAACTCATTGGTGAGTAGGGAGGGTGTCTACCCCAAGCATGTCAAGACTTCCCCCAGTGGAATGGGTGGAGGAGAACAATTTCTTTCAATAACCATGAAGGTGGCTGAAATCTGGCACTGTGGAGCGCTTAGAGCTTGGGCAGACGTCGAAGATGCCAAGGTCATCCACTGCAACCTGGGCCATTGCCAATCATCCTGACTTTCGTCTTACCACTGGACTTTGATGACTCTGGGAGAGAGAGTGAGGCTGATGTCTTTGTGCAACTCTGTCTCACTTAAATCCGATTCACTTACAAGTCGAGACATCACCCCATGATGTCAGTGGTCCTCTTCAAAAGGAAGGATGAACAACAATTATCTGTACTAATAGCTTAACATTTATGTAACTTTTAAAAGCATCTTTCTCCTGGAATTATTATTAAACCCCATTTTATAGGTTTGGAAACTGGAGCTTAGAGAAATTAAGTGACTTATCCAAGGCCACATAGTCAGTATCAGCATAAGGATTTAAACCTAGAGCAGCTTACTTTGAACGTAGTGCTCTTTTCACTAGACCTCTCTCTCTCTCTCATCATTATATAAATAATCCCAAAGAAAGGACCCTCTGGAGTTTTAGAAAACACCAAGAAGAATATTTCTTATAATTCAGCACATAAATAAACAAACAAAATGCAACAGTTTTCTCTCCAATAGGAATCATAGTTATTGATTTATGGTGTAATACCAGTAAATAGCTTTGGTGATTGGTTAAATGCTTTCACTTCTTTTGGACCATTAATCAATGTCAGTAACTATTTATTGCTTAGCAGACAACCAAGCAATAAAGATGACCCTTGGAATAAACCCTTGCAGTAGCTCTGATGGGCAAAAATGAAAATTTAATGCCACGTTATTAGATGAGTTGATATGAAGTCTCTTTAGCTCTGTTGCTAGTTAGCCTCTGCCAAATTGAACCACAAGTTGGAAGAAGAAAAGGAGCAATCAGCCTCTTAATGTCATTAACTCATCTTGATTACCACTAACTAGAGCATTTTGATGCAGGAATCATAATTTTCTAGGATTCCATGGCCACGATTCTAAGCTCAGGCACCATAGTAGAATGTTGTTTACATTTGCTTTTGTCTGAATAGAAGTAATAATGCTATTACCACTGGAAGTTCTGTGGATCAATGTCTCCATGGATTAGGGCCCCATTGGTCTCACCAATACTAAGTGACTCATTAACTATCAAAGAGCAAATGCTGCTTTCTGCCAAGATGTGGAATCATAAACTAACAGTTTGCATCAGCTAACTATGGCTGCCTAGTTTTTAGCACACTTGTGTCCAAACCCCATGATTCCACCCCTTGTCTTGAGAACTTCTCCAATTACTTTTAAAGGTTTCCTGAATATAGACATCGTGATGAACTTCCCAGCAGGATCGCTCCTTGTTGTAAGAAACTCTACCATTAGAGACAATGTTGATCATCCACACAGCTGAACCAGAGGGTGTTATGAATATTCTTTCTAAAATATGTCCCGAGAATTGGACATGATATCCCAGATGTGATCTAACTAGGGCAGAGTACAGAAGCGCCTCCACCTCCCTTGTGCTGAATGCCATGTCTCTTTTAATGATACCCACAATTGCATTAATTTTCTTGTTATCAACAATACCATTGTTGATACATATGCTTACAATTCTTTAAACTCTTCAGTTTTTTTCCCAGAGAAACAGCTATGTAAATATACTTCTCTTTCTCCTACTTCTGATGTGGATTTTTTGAACAAAGATGTAAGACTTGACATTATTTTTATTCACTTTCATTTTCTTATATTCCATGAAACTTTCTAGAATGAAAGATTTCTGTGGATTGCAACTCTTTCTTCCAACATGTTAGCAATCCCTCCCAGCTTTTTAATTGGCAATTAACCAATCTGAGTGTGACTGTCAAATAAGGAGAACCCTTAACTGTGATTTTTAGGCCCCTTTGAAATTCTAGGTGCAAACTATACTCATAAATTAGACCTTCACATGATATAACAATGGTGGAACTAGAATAAAAAAAAAAAAGAAGAAAGAGTTATGGAGAAATAGGTAGACAATGGGTACAGAGCCAGTGTCTCAGCAGATTGGGTTTATTATAGTTGAGAAAATTGGGACCTGACCACTAGAAATTGGGGGTTCAAGAGATCATCAGAACTGCATTTTCTGATGAGATTTTAATTAGAATGATCTGGAGTCAAATCTCATCAGCAACTATCTTTCTTAACCTGATGAGCTCAGTCTAGTCTCTCAATTTCTTCCAACTATAGATTGATAAGTAAAGACTAATGAGGCCCTGTTCAGGGACCTCTGTGCTCTCAGGAATGGAAGGACAAAAAAAAAAATGCCTCCGTTGTGGCAGTTATCTAAGGCTCTGAACCAGAGAAAACACACAAAGAGACATGTGGGGAAATGAATTCCAGATACCTTGGGGGTAGAATTCCAAGAGATCCTGCATAAGCATCCTAAATATAGATTCAAAAAGTTTTCTCTGCAGTAATTTCCTAAGGAATAGGCTGTCTCATGAACTAGTGAATTCCCCATCACTCTCAGTCTCCAAGCACAAGCTGGATGATCACTTCTAGGAGGTTACTTCTAGGAGGAGATTCATACTTTCAATATGGAATTCATTACATAACCTCCAAGGTTCCATCTAATTCTAGGATTCTAGCATTCTTTCCTCATTGAAAATTAATTTTAGTGTTCCTATCTTTGTCAAAAAATACCTTACATGTGTAATAATAGTTCATTAGGAAGTTTTTTCTCCCATTAGCTTAGATTTTGCCCCCTGGAGCCACAAAGAATGTGTCTAACTTTTCCCCCACATGATGACTCTTTAAATCTTCCAACACAGCTACCACGCCCTCTCAAAAGCTTTCTTTTGAGCCATTGTGACTCAGAAGAGACAATCACCCATCTGGTAAAACAATATTATGGAAAATCAACCACCTCACTCAAATAACATCATCCCTGTCCATAGTGATTCTTCCAAATACCAAAGATCATAGTGAGGACCTGTTTCACAAGTTATTCAGTCATATCTTATTGGTCAAATCAGTACAACATGGGGCAACTAGGTGGCACAGTGGATAGAATACGGGACCTTGAGTCAGGAGGATCTGAGTTCAAATCCAGCCTCAGACACATAACACTTACTAGCTGTGTGACTCTAGGCAAGTCACTTAACTCCAACTGCCTTGCCAAAAAAAAAAATCAGTACAAACAGTATAAGAATTGACTGTGATTTTAAATAAGGTTTGAAAAAGAAAATGCAAATTGAATAACAATATGTTTACTTTTTAGTTTTAAAAAATTAAAATAAATTTTATTTTCAGGAAGACCTGTCTTCTTCTCCCACACCCTATCCTGAGAAAGTAAGAAACATAAAATTACTATTAGAAATTTTTAAAATCGGGTAAAACAAATTCCCTCATTGGCCATGTCCCAAAAAATGTCTCAATCTGCCCTCTGAGTTCATTACCTCTTTATCAGGAAGTGAGTAATAATACTTGCTTTGTTGAGAGAAAGAAAAGGGTTTTGCTTGACTTAAGAGATTCATGTTAGAATTCTTTCCTGTTCTTGATTTCATTTGTCTTCAACTATATGCCATCTTCCATGGAGAGTCACAATGGGGGCATCTAAGCACAATTTAATTGTAGACTAGGCTTTAAAATAGCCTAGGATATGTCTCCATTATCACTTGGTCAAGTTATTAGCACTCTGACAACTTTAACAAGATGATAAGATCAGTATCTCAAGAGAAAGCATTCTGAGTCAGTTTCTTCTATGTTGTATAAAATTGCTGTGGCTGCTTGCATACCAAAATTATGTTTTGGGGATGGACTTGAAAATCCCTTCCACCTGATCTGCATACAATGCCTCCTTCAAACTGGGAAAATAAATATACTGAAAGTGACCCTGCTTAGGATTGTTAGCCAGCTGTTCCCACAGGGTGGGTGCAAAGAATAGTGACTGTATCTACGGCTCTGATGCAGTCGTCAGTCTTCCTCTGTCTTTAGACATAAAAGCTTTTGCTGCAGTAATTAAATATTCAGTGTTTTCCCCTTTTGCACATTAACAGTGCTTATGTGCGCCTGTGCCACATTTTATCAATTAGGCTGCTTGTCTTTTTTTCCTCTATTCTTTTTCATATGGACCCAAATCAACCTTCGTTCACCTATAGGTCATAACCCATAAACACCATAGCCCTGATGCACTGGTGCATTCCTGTTATTAGGTTTCCTCATCTGAACTGATTCTCTCCTTTGATAACTCTAAAGATTTGTGGCTCTGCTGTTCTTACTTTACAAAGAGGCAGAAAGCAATCTTGGTGATTCCCACAAGGTTGCTGTGCAGATAGGAATGCCCTTAATAACGTCAAGTGATTTTTTTCCCCTTTTCTTTTTATTTCAGGTTCAATGGATCCAAAGGACTTCCTGAGGGAGGCACAGATAATGAAGAACCTGAGACATCCCAAGCTTATCCAGCTTTATGCTGTTTGCACTTTAGAGGATCCAATTTATATTATTACAGAACTGATGAGACATGGAAGTCTGCAAGTCTATCTCCAAAGTAAGCTAAAGACTTTATAAAAACAGGAAGAAAAAAGGAACTTGTTTTAGGTAGTGCCATAAATGCCAATTTAGCAGATTTTTTTAAAACCCAAAGGATATTTACTATCTGCACATATGTGACAATGGATGTCTTAACACTGAGTGGTTCAATTACTCTGTGAGATGATGGGTACTTTGTGCTCAAAGGGAGGAGAAAAAATATTTATACTATTAAAAAAAAACAAATAGTTCACAATAGACACATCAGAGTACTTAAAAGTAATGGGAAATTGAAGAACAGGAGCTCGGAGCCATGAAATACTTAACACTATTGCTAAATATTAGAATCTATAAACTGATATTTACTACTAATGGGAACTAAAGGGCATTGAAGAATTGGGTCATGAGTGGATAGGAGCCCAGTGCCATTATACACTTCATGCTCATGCTAAGTATTAAAATTCATAAACTGACACTTACTAGGTAAAGGAGCTAAGGGATATTAAATATTGGGTGATAGTGAGATGTGTAATTTCTGGTGTTTTTTTTTGAGGGGGGGCTATAGTTTACTATATTGCATGCTTGTTGAATTTTCAACTTCAGCTGTTGTCAGAAAATGTCTTAAAGTTCAGAACAAAAAAGAAGATATTGTGCTGTTGATTCCTAGCATCTATTCTCCATAGTTTTATACTAAAAAAGATAAAAGGCACTTCTCAACTTTGGTGCATATTACAAAAGAATGATATAATAAACTGAGTTATATAAAGTACATGAAAATAGGAATGCTTAGAGGTTGTAATAGCCAAAGACTTGATAGTATCACCATATATTTGGAGAAGATAGTTTTTTGATCATTTTTTAAAAAATCCAACATGATATAATAAAGAATGTAGGAAGGAAGAAAGACCATATATCAAGCTTCAGAGCCAAGATCTCCAAGGAGAAAGGACCTCCTTCTGACATTAGCATGACTTGGGGAAGCTGTATGATTAAGCTACAAAACTAAAGGAAGAGAACATAGGTTGTGATGAGGTTAGCTCACTAGAGAGTAATATATGTCTCAACAAATGTTGTTGACTTAATGACTACAAAGACACAAAAAAACCATCTGGCCACCCTGCATGGAACAGAATCAGAGCTCAGTTACCTGCCAAATGAAGAATGCCATGGAGACACTGCCCCTAGCAAATGATAGAATCTCTACTCTCAGAAGTTAGAATTTTGTGGAGGATCTAGGGCACAGACCAGAGAGACATCCCAGAGTGAATAGGAGGACATTCCCTTTTGGAATACTGATGAGAAATTTGAGTCATTCTTGGACAGTTGACAAGTATTTATTAGGCACCTACTATGTTTTAGGCATTGTGCTAAGTACTAGGAATACAAAGAAAGGCCAAATGTAGTCCTTACCAAATTTCAGATCAAGAAAGAATCTCAGGGGTCATCTTGTAGTCAGACCTGTCCTCTCAAAAATGGAATGGATTCTGGGGTGTGAAGTAGACTCAACACAATAAAATGACCTCAGAGCAGCACCTTTGGACATAAAAATCACTTGTTTTAGGTAGTTCCTCAGAGGAAGGCTCTAAACTGATGACAACTTTTACTGACCTTGGTAGGGACTATTAGACAATTAGTATTCCCAGTTGGATAATTAAGGTTTAGTTTGTCCAAGTGCAGAGCCTGATGGAATTCACCTGTCAGGATAAGTCTTAAAGAGATTCTGAACACAAACAATCCCTTCTCAATCAAAGAATTTTTGTTTCAACAAAGCTAGCTTAAAATGAATCTGTCACTTGATTGGGTTGCCCATGAGGAGAAATATTATTAAACTGACACATTCTTGAGTAATGGAGCATAATTGAAAATATTTTCCTGCTGCAGATGTAAATTGTCACCAATTTATGGACATTTATATCAGTTTTGATGTGTGACTCTTGTAATGTGAGCTTGTGCTGAGGTTTGCTTAGGTAATTCCTGAGCTATGGCAGTCTCTAGAAAGGAAAATGTTTATTACTGATTTTCCTGCAGGTATTATAGCTGTCAGTGAAAATTTTTTCATATTCACCATTCCTTGAATTAGCTTTTGTATCTGATAAGCAAGAGAACATTCATATGTTTTTTTTTTTAAAATCACAACATCTTTGTAAAGTCCTTGAGTTTTCCTTGATATTTCTTGGATTAAATTCTTTCACAATAGGAGAAATTTCATTCAGAAACTTTAGCAATGCCAGTAGCAGATAAAAGGGAGTGTGACAGTAGATAAAAGCAGGAAGATTTGGGTTCAAGGTCTGTTTCTGACACATGGCTGGCTTCATGATGCTGGGCAAAACACTTAACCTCTTGATGCCTCAGGTAACATTTCAAGACCATAATGTAATGATAAATTGCTACGTTGGTGGAGGGATTTTTGCTACTGTCATGACATTACAAGTCCAACCGCATCTCCTCTCAAGCAATATCTGTAGCAAATGTCCAATTTATTATATTCCAAAACATAGAGGATAAATACAAAAAGCTTGGTTTTATTTTTCTTCTTGTTAGTTAATTTAGTAAAACTCTTCTTTAAAGAATAGCAGATATTTCCTTTTCCATAAAATCAATCCTAGCCGGTGTTCCCCACCAAACCAATTCTTTTCTGAAATTCACAGGCAGATACTCAAATAAACCTAGAGATATTCTCAAGGAAACAACTCAGAGCAAAGGGCAGATAAGTTTTTTTTTTCTTTTAGAAGATTCCACACTTTTTTGCTGTTTGAAAATCTGGGAAGTTCTTAACATTGAGAGCAGCATGGTGCAGTATAAGGCATGCTGGATTAGGTGTCAGAAGACCCAGCTTCATATCCCACTTGGTACTCTGGTGACCTTAGGCAAATCACTAAACCTCTTTTGGCCTCATTTTTCTCAGCTATAAAACAAGGGGGTTGAACTAGATGGTTTTTGAGATATCTTCTAGCTCAAAATCTGTAATCCCATGATTCCATTGGCCCATGAATTTCTGGGTCTCAAAAGTCACTTGTTATGGCATTCTTTTGAAGCAGCCAAAGTATTTTCTTCCAGAAGTCCAAAGCATCCCTGACTCCCTCATCGGTGGTCTCTCCAATCTGAGCTACCATTGGAGAAAGGAATTAATAGGTTACTTCCATATGAATTAATATAAATGTCATTTTTCTAACACTGATTCATGACTAGGTAGAATTTTGCCTTCATTTCATTGTTGATTGGATCAGATATCACAAAGTAGAAATGATTGTCAGTCAGAACAGCACCATTCTGCCTTGGTGATGATGGACGGGCACCATAGAATTATTAATTTATTTTTACCACCTATATCAGAGGTGTCAAATACACAGCCTGACCTAGATTAAAATGTAATTGGAAAATATTTAACAAAATAAATAAAAATACAATAGAGCACAGATAATGTTAATATGTGGTTTTCTAAGTCAACATGCAAACCGCAGGGATCCTTATATGTGGTTTAGTGGTCGTCATTTCTATTTGAGTTTGACACTACCAAGCTTCGTAATTCCTCTTGAAATAGTTTAGCTCTCATTAATAAGTGAAGTAGTAATAATAATAGCTAACAATATGGCACTTTTCAGTTTAGAAAGAAATTCTTCACAGTAACTCTGATTTAGATATCTTTATCTTCATTGCACAGGGAATTGCAAGGGAAGAGAACTGAGGCTCAGAGAGGTTAATTGATTTTGCCATGGTATCACAGTTGATAAATGTCAGAGCCAGCTCTTCTGAGTAGGATTCTGGGCCTCTTTCAACCTTGTCACAGTGATGTGCTTGGAGGAGGATTGTAACGGAAATAATTTTAGTCATGGGTTCTGTATTTCCAATGAAGTTCTAATCATCTACCTAGTGGTGAACTGACCATGTTCAAGGCCATGTTAGTGGAATGAAAGTTCTGGAAGGTTCTATTAAGCTAGCAACATTTTAAGTACAGACCTAGTGACAGATTCTATGCCTGTTGGAAGAGGACCAGCTAGCTGAAAACAGATAGACTCATCCCCAAAAGTATGGCCACCATGTGATGATGGCTTTGATTCTAGTTTAGAATCTGTCACTGAATGACTAGCTTTGAGACCTTGGTTTAGTCTTTTAACCTTTCTTTGTCTCAGTTTACTTATCATAATATACTTCTAAGTTACTTCTCATAATATAATTATAATATTGATTAATATAAATAATAATTAATAATAAGTTATTTATCATAATGTAATTATAATTAGCATTAGGGTGTATATACATATATATACATACATATATGGGTGTGTAGGATGAAGGCAAAATTAATAGTGAGTAGTTTAATGAAGGAGGGCACTAGCAGTTAGAAGGATCAGGAGGAAAGACTTCATGCTTCTCATGGCTAATCAATGTCAGAGCTGTGTCTAAAACCTAGCTCTTCTGACTTGTAATCCAGTGTTCTTCTCACTATATTGCAAAATTACTCATTCAGTGAAATAGTCTGACCAGTCACAGGATCTTCTTATCAAAGTAAAACTCATGCTAATGGGTGAGCTCATGTTGGATTTTGTTTATTTATGTCTCCAGGGTTTGTAGGGATTTTTCTTTTAAATCTTATAGAAGTGGTGAAGAGGAATATCCTCTAACTATTTGTGAGCCTAATGTTCCCATCTAATAACCTTTTGGTAACTAAAATACATCTCAGGGGATAAACAACTTCATTTAACAAAGTCACAGAAAGTCACACACTATACCTTATGGCTTTGGACCAACCTGTCCTTGGTAAGAAAACTTATGTTCTGTCCTTAGGCCCTACTAATGGGTAGCTGGAGAAGCTGTGTTTGTTATTAGAGATGACACATGCTGAAGGCATCTCAGGGCCTTAAGGGGGTACACAGCCTACTAAAAACATATCAGGATTTAAAAAGGAACATCTACATATACATTAGACACCCAGGGCTACAAACAGAATGAACACATCCTTGAGACCTCAGGGTTCCCATGCAACAACTCAGACAGCTCTGTTACTTTTCATAGTTAATTTCTAATGAAGGAATAAGGGCCTTCTCTGTACCTCAGAATGGTGGGAAGGTCAATATCTGAATAACTACAGGCAATTACAGATAAGCTTAAATCAGATGATGCCTTAGATTCTATCCCCCATGTGTAAAACTAAGAGCTTTGACCTCTAGCAGGGAAGAGATTAAATTTACTCTCATTTCATTCAACAAACATTTATTTAGCACCTGATACCTAAGAGACACAGTGCTAGGCACTAGGGATACAAAGAAGAAATAAGATATAAGACACATTCTTTATCCTCAAGGAGCAATCTGGTAGGAAGGATAAGAACAGTACACAAATCACTATAATAAAGTTGGAATAATCAACGGGCATAAGAGTCAAAAAGAGAGGCATGAGAGATTTGAGGGATGGATCACTTTTAGTGATCTCAACATATCCTAGTGAACTCAACATTTTTAAAACGGAGCTTATGATCTTTCCTCTCAAACCCTCCCCTTTACTGAACTTCTCTCTTTCTGTCAATGGCATCAATATTTTTCCAGTCTCTCAGGTTTGCGACCTCTATTATCTTATCTTGATTTTCTCTTACTTTATATATGCGATCATTTGCCAAGTCTTGTCATTTCCACCTCTACAACATTTTGTCCTGCCTTTCTCCCCTTCTCTCTACTTACACAGGCACCACTCTAATTCAAACCCTTATTATTTCTTGCCTGGATTATTGCAATCTCCTTCTAATTGATTTCCCTGCCTTGTCCCTGTCTACTCCAATCCATTAAGTTAAGCAATGTTCCTTAAATACAGATCTAACCATGTTCATTTCCTACTCGATAAACTCCGGTGGCTCCCTATTGCCTAAGGGATAAAATACAAACCCTTTTCGTTTGGATTTTATAGGTCTTCACAACTTGGCCCCAACATATCGTTCCAATCTTATTATGTATTACTCCCCTTCCCATTCTCCATAGTCAAGCCAAACTGGTCTTCTCTGTTTTCCTCACACATGATACTTCATCTCCTATCCCTATGTCTTTGCACTGGCCATCTCTGATACCTGGCATGTATTGCTTCTTCAATCTGCCTCATAAATCTCTCATTTCGAGAAGCTTCCAGGGGCAGAGCCAAGATGGCAAAGGGAAAGCAGTGACTGTCTTGAGCTCTCCCCCAAACCCCTCCAAATACCTAAAAAAAATGGCTCTAAACAATTTCTAAAGCAGCAGAACCCACAAAAAGACAGAGTGAAACAGATTTCCAGCCAAAGACAGGCTGGATGGTTGATCAGGAAGGTATATTGCACAGGGCGGGGAGAGGAGCGCAGTTTGGCATGGGTGTGCAGACCACAGCAACTCTGGAGCAGGCCTCAGACGACTGAATCTCGGGCAGCTGTGGCAATTTCCAGACTTTTCAACCCACGAACGCCAAAGACAACTTAGAAGGTCAGTGGGAAAAATCTGTGACTGCGGTTAGAGAGGAGCTAGGTCTCAGTCACAAATCTCAAGCGCGGCCTAGGGCCATGGCTTTTTCCTGAGCTTCCGGCCCACAGACTGAGGGGGAATCGAGTGGCTGATCAGAGTGGTATTGCAAGGATCTCTTTGCCAGGTGCTGAGGCAGGAATCTCTTGCTTTGCCCACCCTTGGATCTGGGTCACAGTTCTGAAGGGTAGTCCTGGGGTGAGGAGGAATGCTGGTGTGGTGAAGCTAGTTGTGGGGGTGGAGAGGAAACACCTTGCCCCTTATCATAGCACCTTGGAAGAACTGAAAATTTACAGGTCCCTAGAAGTACCTCTGAAAACAGCTGTATAAACCCCCAAAGCTTGGGACAGTACACTCTTCACATTGGAAGCAGACTTTTACCTTAACAAAGAGTTTAAAACTCAAGTAATTGGCTGGGATCATGAGTAAGCAGCGCAAAAAGAGTCAGACTATATTATCTTACTTTGGTGACAAAGAAGATCAAAACATACAACCAGAAGAAGACAACAAAGCCTAAGCTCCTACATCCAAAGCCTCCAAGAAAAATATGAATCAGTCCCAGGCCTTGGAAGAGCTAAAAAGGGATTTTGAGCAGCAAGTAAGAGAAGTAGAGGAAAAACTGGGAGTGATGCAAGAAAATCACGAAAAACAAGTCAACAGCTTCCTAAAAGAGACCCAAAAAAATACTGAAGAAAATAACACCTTAAAAAATAGCCTAACCCAAATGGCAAAAGAGGTCCAAAAAGCCAATGAGGAGAAGAATGCCCTAAAAAGCAAAATTGGCCAAATGGAAAAGGAAGTCCAAAAGATTACTGAAGAAAATACTTCCTTAAAAATTAGAATAGAGCAATTGGAAGCTAGTGACTTTATGAGAAATCAAGGCACTGTAAAACAAATCCAAAAGAATGAAAAATTAGAAAACAATGTGAAATATCTCATTGGAAAAACAACTGACCTGGAAAATAGATCCAGGAGAGAGAATTTAAAAATTATTGGACTATCTGAAAGCCATGATCAAAAAGAGAGCCTAGTCATCATCTTTCAAGAAATTATCCAGGAAAACTGTCCTGATATTTTAGAACCAGAGAGCAAAATAGAAATGGAAAGAATCCACCAATCTCCTCCTGAAGAGATCCCCAAAGGAAAACTCCTAGGAATACTGTAGCCAAATTCCAGAGTTCCCAGGTCTAGGAGAAAATATTACAAGCAGCCAGAAAGAAACAATTCAAGTATTGTGGAAACACAATCAGGATAACACAAGATTTAGCTGCTTCTACGTTAAAGGACCACAGGGCATGGAATATAATATTCCAGAGAGCAAAAGAGATAGGATTACAACCGAGAATCACCTACCCAGCAAAACTGAGTATAATCCTGCAGGGGGAAAAATGGTCATTCAGTGAAATAGAGGACTTTCAAGCATTCTTGATGAAAAGACCAGAGTTGAATAGAAAATTTGATTTTCAAATACAAGACTCAAGTGGAACATGAAGAGGTAAACAGGAAAGAGAAAATCATAAGAGACTTATTAAGGTTGAACTGTTTACTTTCCTGCATGGAAAGATGATATTTGTAACTCATGAGACCTTTGTCAGTATTAGGGTAATTGGAGGGGAAAAAAATTATATGTACGTATATATAGACATAGATAGATAGATAGAGGGCACAGGGTGAGTTGAAAATGAAGGGGTCACATCTGGAGAATAAAATTAAGGGGTGAGAGAGGAATGTACTAGGAGAAGGAGAAAGGGAGAGGTAGAATGGGGTAAATTATCCCACCAAAAAAAAACAAAACAGAAAAGAAAAGGCTTTTACAGTGGAGGGGAAACAGGGGAAGATGAGAGGGAATGAGTGAATCTTATCCTCATAGGATTTGACTTAAGGAGGGAATAACATACACACTCAATTGGGTGTGGAAATCTGTCTTACCCTACAGGAAAATGGGGGGGAAGGGGACAAGAGAGTAGGGGAATGATAGAGAGGAGGGCAGATTGGGAAAGGGAGTAATCAGAAGCAAATACTTCTGAGGAGGAACAGGGTCAAAAGAAAGAATAGAATGAATGGGGGGAGGGTGGGATAGGATTAAGGGAAATAGAGTTAGTTTTTCACAGCATGTCTAATATGGAAGTGTTTTGCATAACTGCACATGTATAACCTATATTGAGTTGCTTGCCTTTTCAATGAAGGTGGGTGGGGAGGGAGGAAGGGAGAAAATTTGGAACCCAAAGTTTTAAAAACACATGTTTAAAAAAAATGTTTTCACATGCAACTGGGAAATAAGAAATACAGGAAATGGGGTACAGAAATCCATTCTGCCCTACAGGAAAATTGAAGGGGAAGGGGATAAGAGAAGGGGAGGAGAGATAGAAGGGAAGGCAGACTAGGGGAAGGGGTATTTAGAATGCATGCCATTTGGGGGTGGGGGGGTGAGATGGGGTGAAAATTTGGAACTCAAAATCTTGTGGAAGTAAATGTTGAAAACAAAAAAATAAAAAAAATTTTTAAAAATTAAAAAAAAAATAAATCTAACTTCCTTTCAGACCAAGCTTAAGCGTCACCTACATAAAAGCCTTTCCTGATCTCCCTCCAACTACTAGCACTTTTCCTCTAATACTACTTTGTATATAACCACTTTTTATTTATTCTACATCTGCTTGTATATGTATGTTGTTTCTCCTAACAAAATATAAATTTCCTGAGAACAAGGATTTTTTTTGTCTTTGTATTCCTAGCACCTACCACAATTCCTGACATACAGAAGACATATAATACATGCTTATTGATTGATTGATTTTAACTAGGAAGATTAGAGACAAGGTGGGACCTAGATTAAAACCTTTAAAGAATGAAAAGAATACTAATAGATAGGGATGTGAGTCTGTTCTTCATGAAGTGTATGTTTGTGGGGCTACAGGAGAGTAGATTGACTCTCCTCATTTGAGAAAAATGGCAGTATTTATTTGATCTAAGTTTATACTTTCCAGAAGTGGAGATTGGAAGATGATTGGGCAGGGGGAGTGGAAATGAGGGAGAAGAATATGCATGAGTCAGTTGGTGAGGAGGTTAAATAAAGCTTAGCTAGGTCCTGAAAAAGTGCTCCAGAAAAGGTACTACAGTGAGGTCCCAGACCGAAAGTTCCTCTAGTACATGGTCTCTAGTTTGGGTAATTAGGCCAGAGTTAGAATGATTATTGATTTAAATATCAAAGTCTATGGCAGTGAAGGGAAAGAGAAAGTCTGTGAGCCAGGGTTGGAAGGCATTAAGGAAGGTGGGAACACATTCTTAAGAACAGTAGATGACAAGGCATAAGGATGAGAAGACAACTACTAGTTGGCAGTAAAAGTATGCTTGAAATTGTTAAGGTATTTTTCTTCTTATTTCTTGAGATTTCAGTTGTTGAACTGGTTTGTATTTACTAATTCATGAATTAATCCTATAAGCATTAACCCCGTTAATGACCATGTAAACATTCAGATAAATAGAAGTCATCGGAACAGTGTAATTATTTGACATACTGTTATAATCTTTCCCCCCTTCTCTCTTGTTTAGATGATGCTGGGTCCAAAATCCATCTGCCTCAACAGCTGGACATGGCAGCCCAAGTTGCCTCAGGAATGGCTTACCTTGAATCCCAGAACTACATTCACAGAGATCTGGCTGCCAGAAATGTCCTTGTTGGTGAACACAATGTTTACAAAGTGGCAGACTTTGGACTTGCAAGAGTTTTTAAGGTAAAATTGCATGGTGGGTCTTTACATTGGTAATTTTTTTTTGCATTGGAATTCAAAGACTCACTATCAATCCTTAAAACAATATTTCTCAAACTCTTGGTTCATGCACAATTTCATTAGGTACACATGACCCTACAGAGCAACTGTACCAGCCTATTGTGCCCCCAAAAAATTAGTTCATCAAAATCAATTTTTTGAAAAATGGTACTGCTTTTGTTGACAGTTCAATGTTAGATTCTTGAGTGAGTTAATTTATGCTGAGAATGAAAGTGTATGTATCCTTTTTTATAAACCTTAATTCTGTAAGAGAATAGCTTGTGCACCACATAAAGAGATCTCACATGCCATCAGTCAGACAGAGGCCACAGTTTGAGAATGACAGCTTTATGGAGTCATCCATACCAAAAGTTGGTAATTTTGAGAATCAGGTCTTGTTTAGAGAATAAAGTTGAAATAAGTGGAGTAGTAGATAAAGTACTTGACTTAGGGTCAGGAAGACCCGCCTTCAAATCTTGTCTCAGGTATTTAGCTGTTTGACCTTCGGCAAATCACTTAACCTTTCTCTGTTGAAGTTGCCCCAACTGCAAAATAGGAATAAGAGTGGCATCTACCTCATAGGGTTGTTGTGAAGATCAAGAGAAGCAATATTTAGAAAATGCTTTGCAAATCCTAAAGAGCTATGTAAAAGGTAGCTGTTATTTTTGTTTATAACCCTGTTATACTAAATTAATCAGTCAACATTTCTAGAAACTTGTGTAGCCACATAGCTATGTAATAATATGATAATATGTTATGCTTCCTATGGCCTTGCTTATTAGGGAGGTACCTGGCCTGAAGGGCAGCTTCTGTCAGAACAATAGATCTGAAGAAAGGGGACAATGAGGAAAGGGGCACTTTACAGGCAAGGCAGTTAGGTTGGGAAGATGGCTATCTAGTCAAAGAAAGGGATGTTTTTTTCTGATTTTCTGGTAGCCTTTATAAATGTGTCCCCCAGATTAAACTGGTAACAGTGAGATTAAGGGTAACTTGGGAGGCAGAAGGTGCTATTTGCCTTCCAACTTGAGCTCAGATTTGAAGGAACAGGCTAGAGGGACTCTTTTGAGGGAAAGATGACTTCTCTTGGATGTTCTTATGTATAACCTTAATAGACTTTAGATAGTATGGAAGCATGACCTGATACACCTTAGGTTGTGAAGAAACACATATGTCAATTTATGTGAAAATATACTGGGGCCTAACTGGGCTAGCTACTAAAGTAGGCCACTTTTCTGTTCTCTCAGTTTCCACCCACTTTTAGGTTGGATATTTTTTCCCTACAAAATTTCTTCCTGTCTTCTCCTTTGACCTTTTCTTTTTTCTTTCTTTTCCAGATAAATAAATCTGTCACATGGTCACGTATATTCCCACATCATACATTCCTACCTCATCTCTCACAGGGAGGCAGCATGGTCAAGTTAACATAGCAAGCATTTATTAAGCACATTCCTGGTATCTCTCTAAGCATTGGACATACAAAGAAAGGCAAATACATTCCCTGCTTTCAAGGAGCTCACAATCTAATGGTTGTAGAAAAAGTATTGGTTCTTCAGTCAGAAGACTTGAGTTTAAATCCTGCCTTTAATGCTTATTACTCTCAAGTGAGCAGCTAAGTCACGTTACTTCCTCTGGCATCAGTTTCCTGATTTTTAAAATGATTGTCTTGGATTACCTGGCCTTCATGTATCTCTAGATCTGAGGTCATCATGAGTATCTATGACATGATTCTATACTGTGTCTACCATTTTACACATAAAATCTCTCTCCAAGTCTTGATTATGCAGATAGGCATCCCCCTTTCCTTGACCTCGTCACACACCCATGTACATATGTAGGCTATTGAATTATGCCAAACACCTACATTTAAAACTAATTGGATATTGGACTAAAGTTTTTAATTTTTTGTTCAGATATTTTGGTATTTTTAGATACTCTCACTTAAACTTTCCTTCCTCCTACCATTTTACATATATGCATATACATACATAAACACAAAAATGGTCATATCTACTTGGACATACAAAGAGGAAATACATATGACATTGAATCTTTGGTTGAAAATCACAGGGTCAATTACTCTGTTCAACATTGTCCCTTTTCCTTTTCTCTCTGAAGCGAGTGACCCCATCTTTGTTTACTTTTATGCCATTTTGGTCAGTCTTCTTCTCTGGTTCTCCAGCTTTGATATATTACTTGATGCTATGTCTCAGCAGGGCTGAAATAAGAAATGAGATAATATCATATTAGATAATTCCATTTTTCCTCCAAGTATAATATTGTGACTTTCAACATGTTTCTCTAGTCAATAAGCTTGTGGTATGAGTAGCTCAGTTACAAGTAAATAACCGCTTTAATTCTCATGAATCTATCATGCTCTCTTTACGTAAATTAATTAGAACCACAATGAGAGGACATAGGCATTTAAATCATTTGGAGTCTGTTTTCTAGTCCTAGAAAGTGGTTAAGTGATAATTATCAGAGTCAATGGCCCTTCAATACCATCAGTAAATCAGAAAACAGCACATAGTTCTTGCTGTCATTTGTTCTATTTATTGAAGACCAGATGTGAAGTCAGCTTTGCCATGTGGCCCCCTGTACCAGCAGGATCCTTTTATCAGTGCCTTGCATGTTGTCTTGCACTTAGTTGGCACTCACTTGGCACTGGCTGAATG
Organism: Vombatus ursinus; assembly: GCF_900497805.2. Lineage (NCBI taxonomy): Eukaryota > Metazoa > Chordata > Mammalia > Diprotodontia > Vombatidae > Vombatus > Vombatus ursinus. Next base: position 6,004,883 of record NW_020946557.1, on the reverse strand, counting down.
AATGGATGGTGACTCCTGATGAAATTTTGTAACAATGTATGCCAGATTTTACATTAGCCACCATGACTCTCAACCAGGCAAAAGGCATGCAGACTCCATTCCCATTTAGTTTTGGAATGAGACAGTTTATAGAGGAACAAAGATGATGAGGGGAAAAAAAGAGGAACGTTTCAGTTTGGGTTGGCTCTATCAATGTTTTAACAGGTAGAAAATGAAGATATCTATGAATCTAAGCCAGAAATAAAGCTTCCAGTGAAATGGACAGCACCTGAAGCCATTCGATCCCATAAATTCAGCATTAAGTCTGATGTGTGGTCATTTGGAATACTTCTTTATGAAATCATTACTTATGGCAAGATGCCTTATCCAGGTAAGTAATTTACTCAAAAGCTTGCCCTTCTGCTGCAGATCACCTGTTTAGATATTAATGGGATGCTTTGTAAAGTCTTAGAAGGGAGAAGTACGGAATTGCCTATATATGTATACGTACATATATATGTATGTATACATATATACACATAATATGCATATAGAAGCTTAATAGATTACATGGGATGTTGATAACTTGAATGAATGAGCTGGTTTACAGCTTCTGCCTTTGCTCACAAAATAAATTTAAACAGCTACTACCAAGGGCAGGGTTTGGTTTAATCCCTATGGTCTGGGAGGAAGATCATGTGATACACACGTTCACTGGGGATGATTTGTCCAGTTCTTTATTCATTACACCATGGAATAAAAGTGTCTAAAAATAATTTCAAAAATGTTTTCAACTATTGGGTTCATGTTTCTCTCTCTCTCTCTTCTTTTCAGGCTTGACAGGTATGCAGGTAATCCAGAAACTGGATCAAAACTATAGACTTCCTCAACCAGATAACTGTCCATTGGAACTCTACAACATCATGTTGCAATGCTGGAATGCAGAACCCAAAGATCGGCCAACATTTGAAGCACTGCACTGGAGTCTTGAGGAGTATTATTATGAATCAGATTCTTCCTCTTACTCGGATACAGATAATTTTGTTAGATGAACCTAGAGATGGAACAATGGACGTTCATCAAAGAATAAACAAATCGAATGATTGGTCCAGAAACACAACTTAACCACTAACTGCAAAATCAACTTAGTTTTAAAATCTGTGAGGAAAGAGATTCCATTTTGTGGGACTTTGACCATGTGCTATAGAAATTATTATAACTATATTTCTTTGCCTGGACAACACTGCAGGACAGTGAGAAAATAATACTTCTATCAGCTACCTGCCTAGAAATATTAAATAAATGGAAACAAGTTCTTCTCTCCCTTTTCATTTTGAAGATATTTCTATTTATTAGTTGAAATACTGATCATAAGAATCAACAGATGATGGTCGATTTTTACTCCCTTAACTGTGGCAGCATTTTCCTGTTTGCTGATTAGTGTGGTTATTCATTATTCCTCAGATCACTGAATCTCATCTGGCTGTTATTATGAAGGAATATGATTGCTTTGCTGCGCAGCAGGACCTGTGCTTTGAGATTTTCCCCCTCTTCTCTTTTAAAATATTCTGTAACTACAATGATGGTAAACCCATATTAAATGTCTTGATTGTACTGGGAGTAATTGCACTTTTTTTGTGCTATGTAGAAAAATGAAGCAGCTGTTGAGGAAAAGAATTTAAATATCTCTCATTTTGTAAAAGGAAATGGGGAGGTTTCTATATACCTACAGTATGTGTCATATGAGAATAATCAACTTTACTTTAAATTTCTTAATGTGCAAAATCATACTGCAAAGTTGATGAGTTATTCTACTCTGATGTATATATAAGAAACAGCTATATAACTCAGGAGGTTTGGGAAATAGGTATCCAACTAGTTTAGGAAAAAAAGAGATCATCTGAGCAAGGCAAAAAATTCATATGTCCCAGAATTCCTGGGGAATTCTATGTTTTCATGAAAAGTATACTTTTTTATATTTGAAGAAAAAATGAAGTTACCACTAGTTGGCAATGAGGGTGCTGTTTGTCTCTAGTTCTCTCCGTCTAATCTTTTGGACCTAAATTGTGCTGTAGCTTTGACCATCCTTTTCTGGCAAGAAAAACGTAGGTCTTTTCAGTCATTAGCCTGAATAATTTCTTTTAAAAAGGGCACAATTACAAATTGTTTTGTAGATTAGTTGGACTGGTTCACAGATCAATTCACAGAATATTTAGTATACAATCTACTACCCATCCCACATTGACTTTCTCATTTTTAGTCATCTTTGCCAATGTACTAGTTGTGAAGTGAGACCACAGGGTTACTTTCATTTATGTTTATTAGTGATTTAGAGCAATCTTTCATGTGGTTTTTAATAATTCACAATTCTTTTGAGAACTGTTTGTTTATATCCTTCAACCCCTCATCCACTGAGTAACAAGTCAGGATTCCCTATTGCTTCCTGGATCAAATATAAAATCCTCTTTTTGGCTTATAAAGGCCTTCAACCTGGCCCTTTCCTACCTTTCTAGTTTATTTATACCTTATTTCCCCCAGTTACTCTACAATTCAGTACACTGACCCCCTTAATGTTCCTTACACAAGATTAGCGTCTCCTTACTTTAGGTATTTTCAGTGTATATCCCCTATGTCTGGAATTCTCTCCTCTCCTCTCCTCTCCCTTCTCGTCTCTACCGTCTGGATTCTCTGGTATTCTTCAAGTTTCAACTTCTCTACAGGAATACTTTGCTAGCCCTTCTTAATTTTAGTGCCTTCCTTCTATTGTTTATTTCTAATTTATCTTGCATATATTTTATTGTACATAGTTGTCTGTATGTTTCCTCCCTCATTAGACTGCAAATTCCTTGAGAGCAGGGGCTGTCTTTTGCCTTTCTTTTTATCCCTAGGGCTTAGCACAGTGCCTGACACTTAGAAGGTGCTTAATAAATGCTTGTTGACTTGGTCTTATATATTTGTGTAAATTCAATTACATAATTAACAAATACCGATTAAGCACTTAAATCTTAAAAATCAAACATTTGTCAGAGATATATGGTGCAAAGATTTTTTTTCTTAGTTGACTACTTCTCTTCTCATTTTTGTTTGCCCAGAAACTTTTAATCTTATTACATCAGTTATATATTTTCTCTTTTGTAATCTCCTCTATCCTTTGTTTGGTTAGGTTTGGTTAAGAATTTCCCCCTAGCCATAGCTGTGAAAGTTACCTGATTTGGTTCCTATTTGCATTTATGGTGTGACCTTCAATATTCAAATTTTTTATTAAAATCTATTCTTTCTCTTTCAATTAGCAGCACTTATTCACACTCTCACTGAGAACTCTGTGAGTGCAGGTTGTCATGAAAGGTACACTAAGTTAATGGAAAAGAAATTGTGAGCATTATCTTTGTTCCCTCTCTAGGAGGAAATGAGGGCTGATCGTCCAAGGGTTTACACCAGTGTGAGTGTATAGGGCCACATGGTGGTCAACTATAGGAGCACAAGATCATAAAGATCTGGAAGAAACCTTATATGTCATGTGATGAAACTACATCACTGTGCACGTGAAGAAATAGAAGAATCAGGATTTTCACTCAGGTAGCCTGGCTTGAAATCTAGAAGTCTTTTCACTGGATCATGCTGTGGTTTCTCATCACCATAAGGAAGGATAATATGTAAGATAAGAGTAGTAAGTCAGCCAATAAACACTTATGAAGTACTTATTAGATGCTGCTATTGTGCCAAGGACGCAAAGAAAGGCAAAAGACAGTCCTTGCCCTCAAGGAGCTTGCAATTTAATGGGAGAGATAACATGCAAACAACTATATGCAAACAAGAAATGTTCAGGATAAATGGAGATTGTTGTTCATCCTTTGTACTTGAAGAGGACCCATGACATTATAGAATTTAGGTCAATGTACAGTGTGTCTGACTGTGGCTGATCGGTCTATTAAGAGCTCAGAAGGCTCTGCAATAAACAGAAGGAAGGCACTGGTTAAGGCAGACTGGGGGAGGCTGATTGTAGAAGGTAAAGTTTTAGCTGGAATAGGGAGGGAGCCCCAGAAGTCAGGAGGCAGAGAAGAGGAAGGGGATCATTCCAGGGGTAGAGCCAGTGAAATTTCTTAGAATGGGGAAATGGAATATTTGTGTAAGAAACAGTAAAAAAGTCAGTTTCACTGAATCATAGAGTATATAGAAGGGAGAGTGAGATGGGAGAGTAGATAGCTGCATAGGGCCAGCTTTAGTCCTTCGTTAACAGCCTTCTGCTCTATCACATTTGAAGGACCTACTAAATATTCTCTGGCAGAAAAAAGGTTAAAATCTTATTATGGTGACCAAGGGAAACAAAATGACCTACATTTCAGGCAGACTTTAAGAGTATAAACCTATTTGATTTTCTATAGGCATGAACTGAAATAATCCATATGTTCAAATTCAACTACTATATAATTTGTCCTTTAGTAACAGGTAACAATTATGAACTTTTCTCTAAAACCTGATTTCAAAATGGAAAAGCAAGGTTATTGTTTTCAATTACAGTACACACTAAAATACGTTTAACTTATTGCATCTGATTCTTGGGAACGTTTATGTTCAAGGCTTTGCCAAAGCAATCTATTATTCTTGTTTTTACCTGATGGATCATGGAGAAAAATAATGGATTCAGTTATGAGAAACAGTAATAGATTTTTTTTCAAACTGACATAAATTTCTCTTTTTCTAGGGAATAAAAGGATCAGGAAAAGATAAGTTGAATTTTTTTACAATGAGCCAGCTCTTGTGAAATTCACTCCTCATAAATTGTACCAAAGCACTTTTTACATAATGTTTTATTTATGTAATTCGGTTATTTGAGGGTTGGGGAGGATGGAGTGCAGAAATAAATCATTTCAAGTGGTTCTTCTAAAGCCCTTTGGACATAAACCTAAGAATTTTTATTAAGACAAGAAACATTATGAGTTCCACTAAGTTCTCCTTTAAGAAGAGAAAACAGTGCTGACATTATATGGTATGTGAAGGGGTATTGAATCTGTTTCTGAAAGCTGTAGGTGCTTAGTATATTGAAATCCAAATCAAAAGGCAAAGTGACTAATGAGCTGTATACTTGGCTATGGATATGGCCAGCTTTAAAGGGCACCAAAGAGCAGGGAAGACACGTGCACCATAAGGCTAGTGGAAATACCATGCTGTGCCCATTCGCTATTTCCAGTGATAAAAGAATGTCTGCCCAATAACATCATGGCTCAGGAAATGCATAACAGGACCCAAACTCTTCAGATTTCATGATGACCCAAAGGGAGCTATGGGAGGATGCAATGCTGTTTCCCAGCTGCAGCTGTCTAGAGGAAACAAGACCCATCTGTGTCCTGGGGCTTGCAGAGCATATGCTATACCATGATAATGTTTTCCATAGTTTAGCATATGGTTTCTAGAAAAGCAGCCTTGTTATCTGGGTAAGTGTGGCTACTTATTGCTTCTTCAGGCAAAGCAAAAAGTGAAACTGAGAAAATAGAATGGCTTCACATTGGATTATTTCATATATATACATATGTATGTATACATATATAGTATACATACATATGTATATATACAGTATACATATACACATATTCAAATTGTGTGATCGTGTACTTCTCTACTGAAAGGTTACTCATCAAGAAAGAAAATAACTACCGCTATGTCAAGACATCAAAGCATCATTGGGACAAACCTGTAGTGTTTGATGTCTATTCTCCTATATCACCAATGCAACATTTTACTTTTATCACTTTTCAAACAAAGTATGGATTATTAGAGTTTCATTTATTCCATTAATTAAGAACAAGGAAGATAGTTGCTTGATAAGTACATTTTTAAATGCAGTATTGCAGATAGTTTCACATTATACTGTCACAGCTTCATGATCTTTTTCATCTTTAATTCTTCCTGACCATTTTAGTCTAGGCAAAAAAAGTGAGGCAGCCACTGATTTTTCAACCTACACATTTAGCTCTTATTAACAAGCAAACTGAGGACTGAAAACCACATGTGTACCAAGCTGAGAGCCTTGCATGAAGTTAGCTTCAGTCTGAATTTAGATGGCACTCCTTACATGTAGGCTATAGAATTAGGTCAAGAGGAGAGAGGCATGGCATCTTGGAGTTTCATCTTCTTTCCTCAGTTAGTTTGCCACCATTTTAGGCTTTGAATAAAAAGTTTCACTGAAACACATTTCTGTCCTACAGTAAAGAAAATCACTTTCTAAACAGAAGAGGGCACTAGAGGCAGTCAAGTCAATCAACAAATATTGACTGAGCTCCAGCTGTGTGTAAAGCAGAGTGCTAGGAACTGTCCTCTTAAATGCAGTGAGTTCAAGGCACTTAACATAATAAATACCTTACCATCACTGACCGCATATATGTGCATTGATTTGCCATAATGATATATTTTTTCAGTTCTTATAAAATAGGAATCAAACCTATTTCCGACCCTCTAATCTCAAGTAAATACCACATCATTTGTCAAGGGAAAATAATATTAGCTCAGACTTATATAGTGGTTCCTTCCAATGATCCTGTGGAATACTAGTGCAAGTATTGTTTCCTCTGTCTTACAAATAAGGATACTGACTTGCTCAATCAGTGCTTGAACCAAGGTCTTCCATGTGAAAAATCTAGGATTCTTTCTACCATAGGATGCAGTTTCTATTCTGCTACGTGTAGCTATTATTTTTTTTCATTCATTTCTTAAAGTCAAAGAAGATTGACCTGGTGGTGGAGAAAAATAAAATTGCCACATATTAGCCACTATGCTCAACTTTTACCTAATTTTTATTCCTTTTATCCAATGATAGGAGAGAAAGTGAAAACATATTGCAACCTTTAGTTTAATGAATTGAAATAAAGTGAAAAATAAAAATGCTTTTCCAGAAAGGGACTGTGATATTATAAAGTAAGGAAAGCACAGTGTCATGTCTCTACATATGTCATTGCTTCTATTAAAAGTCAGGACAAAGTAGGTAGCCCACTAGGGTACAACACCCAGGGGTATACAATATAAGACTTTTTGAAATATTGTTTTTTATATAAAAGCCAGAAAATTTACCTCATTATGACATATAGGAAGCCTCCAATGAAGAGAACCACATATGGGATGTTATTTTTAAATCTTGTCTAATACACATGTCTTGTCCCATCTCTCAGCTTCAATGATATAGTCAGCTATTGCATACATCCACTTGAAAATGCATTTGTATAAGTTTAAATAACAAATTCAGCAGTGTAAGAATTTGCATAACAATTTTGATTGTACTAATTGGAATACTTAATAACAGAATTGTAACTTACCATTTCCAAACATGAATTTTTCTTTTTCTTTTTTGTTCCCATATCTTAATCAATCATGCCTTGAAACAACATACCATGGTATTGAATTTGCAATGTATGTTACCATTCTTCTATCTACATGTATACCTAGTTTGATGATTGTTTTTAACTTGAAATTTTTTTGTCTTTCTTGGCTACCTTAATGGCCAAGCTGATTTGATTGAAGTAAGGACCTAAGTCTTTGACATGAAGTAATTTATAATAGATAAAATGTTCCATCAGGCAGTTAAGGTAAAACAAACTGTTTTTAGATGATGATAGAATTGAGTTTATGAAACTAGGAAAAATGAACATTGTGAGTCTATATTAAATTATGCCATTAATCTTATAGTGATGTTGGTTGTTGCAAACCCCTATTAGGTATTTTGTTGGACATAGGTTTGGTAATGATGGTTTGGTAAGAATGGGATACAGAATAAAGGAGAACTTTTTTACAACTTTTAGCCCATATCCGTTTAACCCATATGGGAACCATTTTGTTATAGTAGATGGAGGGCCAACCTTGGAGTTAAGAAGACTTGGGTTCAAGTAGTGATTCTGAAACATACTCCAAGTATGACTATGGGACATCACTTATCCTCATAGTGCCCTTCTCGAAGACTATAGTCTCTAAGATTATGTTTAGAAAGTGAGGAGGTTGGTTTAGTTGACCTCCAATGTTCCTTCCAACTCTAAACCTGTGTTCCTATGTTTCTGAAAGTTAAAAAGAGTCATTGATATGCATTAGTGGAGGAAGTTTCTGTATTGGGAGTTCCTGTCACCAGTTAAATCACAAGTTTGGGTTTCCTCCAAATATTTATTTTCTCTACAAAAAATTGTTGTTCCTCCCTTCCTTCCTTATTTCTCTCTTGCTTTCTTGCTTTTATTTTAATTTATTATAATTCTGATTCTTGAATATTTATAACCTGTACACTACTTAAAGAAACAAAAACACTTGTAACCTCTTCTTGAGATAAACAATATGGTCTGAAATAATGTAGCGTGGCTGTATAGAATTTTTTCAGAATTGTTTATTTCTCAGGTGTCGAACTGAGGACACCTGCAAAACTCCAGAGTGAAACCTGAACCAGATTAAAATATAATTGGATAATGGTTAACAAAATAAATAAAATACAGTACAACATAGATAATGTTAATAGAGATCCAGTTCCATTTAAGTTTGACTCCACTAAACTTGATTTCAATTCACAGAATCATGGAATTAGAGTTGGAAGGGTCTTCTAGGTCGTATGCCCAATCCTTAGAAAGGTATAAATTCCATGTATTTATTAATTAAATAGATCACTTAAAAAGTGATCTGCATTTAAGTAACCTCTGCCAGAACAAGTTCAATGACAGAGAATTTATCACTTCTAAGACAACTAGTTCTATTTTTGGACAGATTTGTTAGGAAGTTTCCCCCAAATTGATTGAAATCTGCCTCTTTTAAGCTTCTACCCAATGATCATTGCTTTGCCCTCTGGAGCCAGGTAGAACAAGTAAAGCTCCTTCTATATACCAGCCCTTGACCTTTAAATATTTGAAGATAGCTATTATGTCACCCCTAAGTCTTACTTTCTCCAGGAAAAACACCTCCAATTTATTTAACTGATCCAATCTCCTTAGTGTCATAGTTATTCTCTTTTGCTGCCCTGGCAATAAATAATGGGTGCAGTGCCAAGCCTGGAGTCAGGAAGGCTCATCTTTCTGAGTTCAAATCTGGCCTCAGACATTTACGAGCTGTGTGACCCTGGGAAAGTCACTTAACCCTGTTTGCCTCAGTTTCCTTGTCTGTAAAATGAGCTGGAGAAGAAAATGGGAAACCACTCCAGTATCTTTGCCAAGAAAACCCCAAATGAGTCAGACATGACTGAAATGACTCAACATCCATATTTCTCCTAAAATATGGTACCCAGAACTAGACACAATACTCTGGATCATATGTGGTCTAAGCATGAGAGTACACTAGGATTAATCACTTCCTACCTTTGAACATCCATTAATAGCGGCAAACATCCCATTAAACTTTTAAGCTGCCACATCTTACTGCTGTTTCATATTGAGAATATAGCCAAGTAAAATCCATGGGCCTTTTTTTGCATTGACTGCTTTCTAGCCAGGTTTCTTCATGCTATAATTAGAGAGCAGATATTTTGGGCACAAATACAGGCCTTTACATTTAGCCCCATTTACTTTCATCTTAGCTTCAGTCCATAATTCTAAACTAATTGAGGTCATTTAGGATCTTGATTCTTTCCTAAAAATATTAATTCACTTAAAGAGAGTTTTCTTAACTGCGTCCTTCAAATTTCCTTAGGTAACTATTTTTCTGTGAATTTATAGAATATACTTAAAGAAGAAGCTTATAGAAACCCTGCATTAAGGTAGAAAACAGCATTGCGAATGATTTGAGAATTTCTTTTTCTTTCTGCAGGAACATGGATGTCAAATATTAGTGCTCACAATGAAATAATAGTACTAATTGCAAATGAGTTATAAAACCTACTTAGGTACATTTAAAAATTGATGTCAGGAAGGAATAGGAAGTCTTGAGTTTTAATTTCTTGGGCACAAGGTATTTGACACATCTGCAGTATTCCAATTTTAATGAAGAAAAGAAAGAATAAGGGGAATAATGCAGAACAAAGAAAAGCAGGGCTATATTAAGAAAATAACATGAAAACATTAGGAGAAATGGTTCTTCGATTATCTGGTTATTCCATTTATGAATAATGCAGAAAGTTTCTCATTTGGCTTTAAAATATTCTAAATTCAAACCTTTAGTTTTAGGACTTGAGTCAGACGGAAGTGATTTTTCAGTAAAATCTAGCACGTTCACTTGGTCTTCAACAAGGCATTTTCTCCCCCTCCTTTTGTAATGTAAAATTGGAAGCAAAGAATAAAAAAATAAAGGAGGTTGAGTCAATTCAAAAGCCATTTTTTATCCCTCTCAATATGCTTCCTTGGCTCTCACCAAATCCTTTAGAGTTCCTGTCTATCTTAAAGAAATGATGAAATATAAATAAGAATGTCTTTAATTAAATTGTCGATGAATTTCTTCTAATTTTGGAGGAAGGGCTAGCCATTCATTTAGAGGCCAAGGAAGGTAATATTAAAGTTATTCTTTATAGTCTGCATATTTAGAAATACTACCAGAGTCTAGATTATTCATAAGTTGTATGCATGGTAATGGGTACATCTATTAAATAATCAAGGCATGGCAAAGCAATCTATAGTATTTCAGAACTGTGTTTTATTTGATCATTTTTCAAGGCTTTCAGCAGATTGCTGCCAAAGATCTACTGATTAGAGTGTAGTTTAGTGGAGAGAACACTTTTCACATTTGGACCCAGAGGACATGGGTCCAAATCTTTTCTCTGCTATAGCTACTACCTTTGGGCTATGGATAAGCCATTTCCCCTTTCTAGCCCTTAGTTTATTCTTCTGCAAAATAAGAGACTTAGATGAGACAGCCCCAAAAATATGTTACTTGAAAGCAGGAGCTATTTCATTTTTGTCTGTGTATATGCAATGAGTAGCAAAGTGCTTCCACACAATTAGCAGTAAGTAAATACTTGACTTTAAAAGCTCTTTCCATTTCAAAATCCTACAGAATAAAAATGATTGGATACCATTAAATTCCTATATCTAGGTCACAAGGGAGTGTCAGCTCACATGGTCTCAACAATTTGTGCTTGGAAATATTATCATTACATTAGCGATATTGATGACAGAGTAAAATCAATAAACATTTATTAAGTGCCTACTATGTGTCTGGCCTGGTACTTTGTTCATGGGATACAAAGAAGGGCAAAAATAATCATTGTACTAAAGGGAGTCACAGACTAAGGAGATAGCATGTAAATAATTATGTCTAACAAGCTATATACAGGATAAATTGGAGAAAATCAATATAACAGACAATGACACACTCATGTGTAGAAAAGCGACCTCCTTATCAGCTTCTAATTTTTGCTAATGAAAGGGTTATTTACTAATCATCACCTTGTATACTTCAAAATTTTAAGTATCCTCAAATTCATCAGTGTGGATGCTCTCTCTACCTCTGCAAATGATAATATCTCCTTGTCTCAGGAGAGTCCACAGCAATTTATTAGTTTGGGAGCAAGCCTCAGTTCCTATGTCTCTCTTAACTTACCTAAACTGGTCCTTAGATGGAGCAAACACTACCAGGAAGCCTGCATTGAAAGTCTTTCTAGCTTTATGATAGTTCATTATCATAACTTTTGAGAATGAGTGGTGACATCCACACCATGATGAAATATGATCTTGGGGCTTTAGTGAATATAGCCCATTCCCTCACTGGAAGTCATCAAGCAGAGAGGTGGATGAACTTCTATTGAATATTTCATAAGGAAGATTATTTTTTTAGAATATGGATTGAATTAGGCAACTCCTGAGGCTATTTCCAAGTATAGAATTCCATGGTTCTGTAATTTTGGAGGACCACCTTTATAAATACATATAATTTTTTTTTTAAATGAAGAGTTTGTCCAAATGTAGAGCTCTCTTATAACAGACTTATATTTTACTTATTGGATGCATACTGAATATCTTCCCACATACTCAATTAAATTTCATGAAACACTAAAATATTTTTTCTATAACTGTACTCATTCTCCTTTGTTCAAGTGCTCTTTTTCTCAGAGAAGCATGAATAGCCTTCTGTAAATTAATTTAAAAAAATTAAAGGGGTCCGGCCGAGGAATTAGTAATGCAGGCCAAACCACAGCCAATTTCTGCTCTCAAAAGTGACAACTAATCATAATTCTGTTCTTCGATCATAGTAGAATTAAATTATAAGCCTCATAGAAAAATTACACAAAATCTATTCACATCAAGTTTCAAAACTTTAGTACAGGAAATAGAATGAAAATGATATGTTGTCTGTGGTGCTGACTATACTTAATTTGGAGGCTTAGAATAATTTTATTTTCTTCCATTACATCCTTAATGCATTTTACAACCATATAATTTAAATATATTAAAAGTGTCAAATATCGATTTTGTGTTAACTTCTAAATGATATCTAAATCACATGGATACTTTTTGTTGAAGCCTAGACATGGTTGATCTGTACTTTATTATCTGCTCGATTTTATGGGTATAAATTAATTTGCTGTCCAAGAAGAATTATACTCTAAAGGTTCAGACTGTCAGTATAAATAGATTTCTAATGATGTGAAGAGACCTAAGGATAAAAAGACACACATCTTAAATGATTAAGGTAAATTTTTCCTTTTTTTCATTTTAACATTATTTGGTTAAATCATGGCAGCCACCTCTATCTGCATATACTTTATGTCTTGGAACCGAAAGAGTTTTAAGAATAGAAAGCACATTACGGGGAAGTGGGAAAATGCCAGTGGCCATGATGTTCTTAGCCAGTCTAAATTATTTTGTTTTGAGGCTAAGATGAATGAGAAAGTAGAAAGAAGTAGAGCACTGATATGATTCTGATAGACCATTGTCTACAGGAAAATTAAGCCTTCAGGAGAAAGACATCCATCTCTAATTATAAACTTTTAGAGCTAGAAGGGGTCTTGGGAATAATTTAATATACTTCCAGCTCCCCTTTTTTAAACTGATGAATGAAGTCCAGCTAGGAGATATGACTTGCTCAAGGTCACTCAATAAATAAATTGCAGAGCTCAAACTAGAAATACTATCCCTTGACTTACAGTTTTGTGGTCTTTCCATTACATCACACTGTCTCCTAGCAGTGGGAGGTTATCACTGATAATCCTATGAGATAATTCAAGTCCACTTCAATGTATATTATATCATGGTGCCTTCCATTAGAATGAGATAATTATCATAACTTGACTTGGTTGGCTATAGAACAAGGTTCCTGGAACCTCAGTATTATCCTCAATTCCTCAGTTTTCCTCACTCTACATATGCAATCATTTGCCAGATTCTGTCACTTCTAACTCCATATACTTGGTATCTATCATTCTCTCACTGCTCACACAATCACTAGCTAATTAATAATAACTAGCAATTATATAAAATTTACAAAGTGCTTTACAAATATCTCATTTGATCCCAACAACAATCTTGGGAGATAGATGCTATTGTTATACCCATTTTACAGATGAGAAAACTGAGACAGTTTCAGGGACTTGCCCAAGGTCACAAAGTTAGAAAGTGTCTGAAGCCAGATTTGACCACTGATCTTCTTGACTCCCAAGTCCAGCTCTTTCTGCATTGCACTGCCTCATTTCTTCATTACTCCTTGCCTGGACTGTTGCAGCGACCTCCTAATTGATCTCTCTATCTCAAGTGTTTCTTCACTCCATTCCATCCTCTTGACAGCAAAGTGATTTTCCTTAAGTTACGTTATATGATTCCTGCAAGTCATAGAATATTATGACCTCCAAAGAACTGAAGTTGAAAATCACCCAAATGCTAATGGAGAGCTGCATCATGGGTGTCAGCAGTGGATCTCACCCTACAAAGAGAGAATAACAGAAGCAGTGTAAAAAAATTCATAAGGAAAAAAAAACTGATTGATTATGTAGCAAACCTAGTGATAACTAATGACCAGCCCCTATTCTCCTTTGATGTTCATGCAATTTCAGGAGATGTCAGGAGAACTAGGGGGATCTATTGCTTCATTTATGGAGACGAGTCACACATGTGGGTAGGCAGAGATGGATTGCAAGCTGCATTATTGGAGTGCTTATGAGCTCACAGATCCTTTGGTGCCTTCTTCTATTTCTTTCCATTAAAATACAGTATTGTTCATTTTAATGAATGACTCCTCCATCACAGAAATTTTGATCTGCCCTGGCAAATCTCAGATATAGAAGCTATTTCCAACTTGATTTCACCAAATTTAGCTATTTGCTGACAAAAGGCAGAACGTTAGTGTCTATAGCATACATAGAGTCAGTGTCATACAATGAGAAAAGCATTGGACCTGGAATCCAGAGAGATCTGGGTTCTAATCTTGGTCAGACATCTCCTTGTTCAAAAGTTAGCTAATTTCTCTGAACCTCAGTTTCCACATCTGTAAAAGTTTTAATCTATATCACAGGGCTGTTGTGAGCAAATACTTTTTTTTTTAGTTTTTTAAACTATGATTTATTATTATTATTATTTTCTCTCCTTCCCTTCCAAAGGATACAAGAGTTCATTTCTTATATTCCAGAGTACTTTTCCCATATTACTTTTTCTAGCTATTTGCAAAATTAATTTGGACATATAGATTTCAGTACTCATTTAATCTCATCTTATATATTTGATTTCTTTTATGTAATTTTGCATTATTATTTTACTATCCTTTATATACTATAATTTCCTTTGAGAGTTTGAATATTTAGACATCAGCAAATCACCTCAGAATACTGTTAGGTATGTTGTTATTGGGAGTATAGCATAGGTTTGGACTGAATGATCACTGAGTTCCCTTCCAAATCTGATATGCTGTAATTCTGTGATTTTAGACTTCTACCAAGGGAACAATATTAAAGATTCACAACTACTGTTCACTGCATTGATGAGGGGGGAAGGAAAGTTTGTTCCCATGATAGGAAGTTTTCCATTCTTGTCATGAAATTTGAAACTCTGGTATTTAACTTCTCTTTTAAACCTTGTTTAATGAATTCATTATTTCATTACACCATTTTGTTTTGACACAAGACATTTCCCCATAAACACTAATAATATCCACCCTTTCCAACAAAATACAATCTCTGTAAACAGTTAAGCCAAACCACATAATAGAGTCATTTGGACTAATTTCACACATCACTTTCCACTTTTGTAGTTTACTGATTTTTAACAGAAAGGAAGTATACTTTAATGCAAATTTAAGCTCTTTTAACCTGCACTGCCTTCTTTAAATCCAAAATGACATTCCTTCTAGTATCTGTTGATAAAGTCTAGTGTTGTTTTAAGTCTATTAAGTTGCTTTTTGAAGAGGAAAAGAAGATTTATTTTTGAAAATTAATGCATGTGCTTGGCTCCTTCCATAAGTCAGAAGCATGTCATGCTTCTCTTCATAGTTCTTTGCTTTAGAGCAGAGAGGTGGTACAGTATCTAAAGTATGTGGTATGGAGTCAGGAAGACCTGATTTCAAATGCTGCCTCAAAGATGCTTTACCTGTATGGCTTTAGGGAAGTCACTTAACCTCTCTATACCTCAGTTTCCTCATCTGTAAAATGGGTATTATAATAATAGCACCTAACTCACAGGGTTGTTGTGAGGGTCAAATGAGCTAACATATGAGTGCTTTGTAAACCTTAAAGCACTATACAGACACTAGCTATTATTCTGATTTGCTCTAAGATAGGCCAGTTGCTCTGAATGAGAATCCCCAGACACTGACTGACCTATGTTGGTCTTTTTATTAATATGTCCCATAGTTATCATTTTGTCAGATCTGAAGAGGCCAAATTGTTGTAAAGGACCTCCGTGTCCATGTAGTACAACTTTATATGAAAGGATGCACTACTATGACATAAACTATAAGTCATTATCTAGCCCAGGGGTGGGGAACCTGCAGCCTCAAGGCCCCATGTGGTCTTCTAAGTCTCCTTAATAAAGGTATTTGTTCTGTAGAACTTGGACTCAGTCAAAAGACCACACTCAAGGACCTAGAAGGCCGCTTGTTCTCCACCCCTGGGATTCTAGTCTCTATGAAGACCTCCAAGGAGGGGAAATCAACCACTTGTCAAGTCAGCCCATTCCACTTTGGGACAGCTCTAAATGTTAGAAAGTTTTGTTGTGACATAAGGTCTAAATTTGTCTCTTAGAAACTTCCACCCATTGTTCCCAGTTCTGCAAAACAAATCTAGTCCTTTCTCTATTTGACAATTCTTCAAATGCTTGAAGGCAGCTATCATGTCCCCACTGAGTTTTATCTTATCCATGCTAAACACACCCATTTCCTTAAATCAATTCTCAAATCAAATAGCCTCAAGTCCCTTCACCATCCTGGTTGCTCACCTCTGGACATTTTTCCATTCTTCTGAATCTTCTGATGATTCTTGGTTGTCTTCCCAATTCCTCCATATAGGTGTTCCGCAAGGGTTATCTTCAATCCATTTCCCTCTCAGTGTTTTCCTTTGCCAATCAAATTCAATCACACAGATTCAACTAACACCTCTCTTTAGTTTACAGCACAATTCTGACATAGATTCTGAGCTCAAGAAGTTTCATTTTCACCTGCCTACATGATAGTTGGACTAAATCAAGGAGTCTTAACCTGGAATCCACAGATGACCAAGGCCTTGGATAGATTTCAGATGGTGTATGACTTTGCATCGGACAAAAAAATGACATCTCTATTTTCACTAATATTTGGTTTCCTTTGTAATCCTGTGGTTTCATTTTATGCATTTTAAAATATTATTCTGAGAAGGGGTCTGTAGGTTTCACCAAAGTGCCAAAAGGGTACATTTCACAAAAAAGGGATAAGAACCCCTGGACTTGAGGGTCTCTGAGGATCCTTTTAACTCTGAGATTCTGTAATTTTCTGATCTCTGCCTGTATATACCTTTGGAAGCTCAAGCTCCACATGTCCAAAACTAAACTTATTTTCTTTCCTCCAAAGTGACTCCTCTTTCTGATGAATGTCATTAATCACCTGACCTCCCACATTTAAAACTATGGGGTTATCTTGAATTCTCTTTTCCCCCCACATTTCCTATCCAGTCTAGACTTGTTATCCTCAATCCTGCAATAGATCTTACATCCGTGACCTCTTCTCAATTCCAATCCCACCACCCTTGTATCAACCTTCATTACCATCTATTTAGACCATAGCAATAGCCTTTTTGTTGTTGTTTCATGGTCTTTGGAGAATGCATCTGTTTTTCTTTTTAAATAAGTACACTCAATCCTCAGCACTTGCATATTTAATTTTTGTGACTAAGAATTTGTGTGACTTTATGAGTAACCTCATTTTCACTTTTGTGAAAACTTGCACATTGGTGGCTATGAGTGGTACAGAAAAAAAAAGTGAGAGGTGCCATGTGGCAAGTTTATAACCACAAAACGAAGGAAAGTATTCATAAAAGTGTTCATAAATCCACTCCAGAAAGTGCTAAAATTTCCTCTCAAGTGTGTGATGAGGGAGTTGAGAAAATGGAAAAGTAGTTGTCATCTACCCTGAGGGAATTAAAAAATGGAAAGTGGCTAAGTCACCTTTCCTCTCACCAGCACTCCCTTGGCGAAGCAAGTGTTCAACCTTCCATGCTACTGTAGCCGGTGGACTCTTGTGTGTTCAGGCAGCATTAGGTCAGCCAAGACACGCTAGGTGGGAGTTCTGAGCTCAGATAAGGGCCTGGGACTCACCCTGAATTATGTGCTTTTCGTTGGGGAACGGTTCAACTATGGAGTGGAAAGGAAGATTAGAGATGGCAGGTTGCCCTTTTCCCTTTTCTGTCTTGGGGACAGTTCTGACATTGATGCCCCTGACTCTCCTCTCCCCTTCATTTTGTGGACTATTTCATGGTTACTGTTAGAAAGTCATTATCAGAATTAATGTTTTGTTATAAAGAATTATATGTAGAAAAGTGTGTTTTCAGCAGTCTCTAGAGAAAGATTATAGTTTTTGGTGGTTGTGGGAATCTCTATTTCTTATAGGTTCAGTATATCAACACATGTTTTTTGACTTCCCCCCATTTTCTAGGAATGTTGTTGTTTAGTCGTGATGTTTTTTTTTTTTTTATAAAGATACTGGAATGGTTTGCTATTTCCTTCTCCAGCTCATTTTACAGATGAAGAAACTGAGGCAAACAGGGTGAAGTGACTTGTCTAGGGTCACATAACTAGGAAGTGTCTTGGGTCAGATTTGAACTCAAGAAGATGAGTCTTCCTGACTCCAGGCGCTGCACTCTATCCATTGAACTACCTAGCTGCTCCCCTCCCAGGCCCATGAAAATTGAGTATTGGCTGGGTACTTTTGTTTCATTTTCTTTCAGAATGCACCACTTGTTCATGGTGTTTTGGACTCTTCCTTGTTTACTCATTCTTCTTTTTATTTCTGTCACCCTCTCTGTTGGTTTGTCTTCTTGTGAGCTAGGTTTTGTTTAGTATTTCTCTCTTTAACTTTCAGTCTTTCAGACTCTGATATTCTTTACTATTTGCCTCTGATTTTCTTCCTCAATCTGTGGATGTTCTCCTTTCTAGTGCTGTAAGAATCTCTGAATTTGGGCTATTGGGTTCCCTGGACCTCCTTCTTAGTTGATGGAGAGAGGATGACCTAACCACACTCCCTGCCTTGAATAGTCTCTGTAGGGAGATTAGAAGAATAGCTTCCACTTTTTGTCTAAGTCCTTTCCCCTCAAATTGTGCTTGCTCTTTACGGGTAAAAATAATCCCCATATAACCTTGCCTTCATTGTGTGTGGGGGTTGGGATAAGGGCACAATGGAGATCTTTTAGTTTTTAAGTGCATGAAAGGCAAAAGGATATTTTCTGAAATTCTGGCTTGGGGACATAGCATCTGTAATTATAATATCTCTCTGATGCTTATTTGAAGATGTTAGGGGTGAGAAACAGGGGTAATCACATGTACTTTGGTTTTGGCCAATATATGGGTTGAATACTACTGAGGTGTGCTTTCAAGACAGAAAATAACTTTATTTTGTAAACACAAGAAACATACAAACAAAAAAATCCCTGTCATGCTGCTAATTAAATAATAACCAGATGTAGTCTTTTTAAAGGATACTTCACTGCTATCATAAATCACAATTTCACTCCCTTTATTTAGTAGCATTTCAGCTAGCCTGAATTTTTTCTAAAAGACCCACAAGAAAAACATTGGAGGCATTTTCATGCATTCAACAAATAATTTTTAGATGGCTAGAATGCTTGAGGCACTATGGAGGAAAACAGAACATACAGCCCCTGCTACTAGACAGCTTATAATTTAAGGAAGTTTTAAAATGCTTTTAAAGTTCAAGAAATAATAAGAATACATACATATATAATATATACATATATGTCATTCTTTGTAGTTCTTGCATTTAGATCACACTAGCCTCCTAATGGACAAAGCGTTCCTTCTTCCCTAAAGCTATTTCCACTTGGTACTTTATCTTCACTTGGGCCTTGAAGCATCAAAAAGCAGTCAATATTTGTCTAAAATTAAAAATGGTGAAATCAATGTTTTTAAAAGTGTGCACTAACTAATCTCCCAAGATATTTGCTCACTTTCAGACTTCACTCCTATTTAAATCAATGTAAACTTCTTTTGGGTTCATTCTACTACAAACCCTCTTTCCATTGCAGTGTTCTCTCTGGCCATTTGAATGGAATATTCCCAGGGAATTTGGAGGTGGTGACCACTTATAATGAGTGACTTTTTTCAATTTATTTCTGAGTGGCTATGAAATTCTTTCTAAGATTTATACCATTCAATTTTCTCTTCAACTTTCATACCACCTTTTCTCTTATGCCTTAATAAAAATTGTATATGATAGGGTGAACCTGTCAAGTTAGAGATGGGGCTGTGTATCTCTCTACAGAGACACTTCAGTGGTGTAGTGGATAGAGGGCTGGAAGTGAAGTTAAGAAGACCCAAGTTCAAATTCTGTGTCAGGTACTTACAAGCTGTTTGAGCCCAGGTTAAGTCATTTAACTTCTCTCAGCCTCATTTTCCTCATCTGTAAAATTGGGATAATAATAGTCCTCACCTCAGAATGTTGTTGTGAGAATCAAATGCAGTAATGTATGTAAAATGCTTTGCAAACCTTCAGAAGCAAATGTTATTATTGTTATTATTATCCTAATGGAAATTGTGTGGCTAAGTTGTTTTGTAGTTAGATGTGTTCTTTGTTTGAAAACTGCTAAAAATCATTCCTCTTTTAAAAACCTGAGACCACACTTGATACAATTCAATTCAATAAACATATTAAGCGCCCATTATGTTCAAGGTACTATAGTGTACTGTAATGCTTCACCGGCAATGTTATAAGCATTAGAGCACTGGACTTTGTGAGGAATGCTACCTGTGTTTCTCCATCAGGAATGTTATAATCACCACCCAGGTTTCTCTATCAATACTGTTATAGATAGATAAGTGCTTAAGGTCTACAAATGCTATTAAACACCAATGCGCACATGCACTCTGTGTGTGTGTATATACACACGTGTCTATATACATATACATATACACATGCATATATATGTACATATATGTATATGAAATGGAACATAGGATGGTTGATGAATGAGTTAATTTGAATAAGTAAATAATTTTGCTAAAGGGAGAGATAGAGTGATAGATTTAGGTTGCAGAATGAGACACATTTTTTGGTGGCGCAGTGGATAGTGTATGAATGGGACCTACAGGTGGGAAAACCTGAGTTTTAATCTGGCCTCAGACATTTACTAGCTACATAGGCCTGAGCAATTCACTTAGCCTTTGTCTCACTTTTCTCAACTGTAAAATGGGGATGATAAGTTGTGGGGATCAAATGAGATAATGTTTGTAATGCACTCAGCACAGTGTCTGGCACATGGTAAATGATTAATAAATGCTTATTTCCCTTATTTCTTAACTATACTTAATTGTTGCAGGTTTTTTTCCTTTCAGGTTGAGGGGGTAAAAGTGAAAGAAAAAAAATCTTTGCTAAATAAAATAAAATGAAAATCATACAAAAAAAGAACTAACAAGCATATGGATTTGGGGAAATTTCTAGCTCATTATAAATTTGCAAATCCATAAAAATAACTTCTGTAAGCTGAAAATACATTTCTTAATAGCAAATTTGAACATGAAAAACACACAAATATTCCTCTGAATAGGATGGAACTTGATTCTAGCATAGAGATACAAATAAGGAGGAAGGGAGAGAGAAAGAGAGAGAGAGAGAGAGAGAGAGAGATGCGTCTCTACTGTCTTCCTGATTGAGCATGAAGGGAAAGCAAAGAAGAGGTCTCTCTACCTTTGGACTCCTAGGGAGAAACCTCCTGACAAAGGAACCAAGGAGCGATGCTGCTCCCTTGTTTTCCCGGCCTTCAGGGGAGAAGGGATGAGCCCAGAACACATTCCATTCAGAAGACTCGTACCTTTCAGTCCTGCCCATTACTTCTAGACTAGTTAGATTACATGCTAAAGTCTCTATGTTTGCTGCTCTCTCTTCCCAAAGCTACCTCATGAAAAATACGTGACAGAGTGCAGAACTTGGAGGCAAGATTCACTCAATCAATCAAGCATTTATTAAGCACATACTGTGTACAACACATTGTGCTAGACAGTAGGTAGGGATCAATACAAAGAATGAAATCATCTCCACTCAACAAGGAACTTACATTATAATGGGGTAGACATAAGTACATGTATAAGTATACACATAATAAATATAAAGAGAATAAATGCACATAAATGTTAAGTAATTAAATTCAAGTTGTGGAGAGAGGGAGAGTTGGCTAGAGAGAACACTAGTTGGTGGGGGCATGGGGGATATTGATGACAAGATGGAAGGTAACTAGGATGATGAAGGATCTTGAGTCTATGTCATATGAAGAATAGTTGACAGAACTGGTCATTTTTAGCCAGAAGAAGAGAAGACTCAGGGGGCACATGTTAGCTGTCTTCTAGTAATTAAGGGACTGTCATATAGCAGAGTGATTAGACTTAGTTTATAGGTCCCCAGAATGAGGAAAAACAAACAAACAAACAAACAACCTAGGAGCAATGGGTGGGGGAAGGGGTAGTTTCAAAGAGGTAAATTTAGGCTTCCTGTAACAATTAGAGCTAGCCAAGAGTAGAACAGGCTGCTGAGAAAGTAGTCTTTCCAGTCTTCAAGGGACACTAGGTGACCACTTAGGGATGTTGTAGTGGGCATTCCTTTGGGGTATGGATTGGAACAGATGGTCACTGAGGTCTCTTCTAATTTGGAAATTTTGCATCCTAATCTCTATCAGATTTAAGATCAGTGAAAATGTCTTCCCTTTAAAGGGACTATTAAATTTTCAATCAAGGGTATCTTGTTAATAGAAAGCTGGCCCTTCAAACTACTCATGATTTCTGGGGGGAGCATCCATTTTCATTGGCCCCTGAATGAAGAATTAGATGCAATTAATGAAAATTGAAAAGGACCATATTTTATCTCTATAACGAACGCTTCCTAATAATTAGAGTTTTCCAAAAGGGGAATGGTAATAAGTTCAGAAGGAAGTGAGTTCCTGTAGTACCAAAGGTCTCCATGTGAGGCAGCATGACCTCTTGGAGATACTGTGAAAGTTTTTTTCTGTTCGCAAATGGGCTAGATTAAATGATCTCTCAACTTTGATTCTTTGGAGATACACACACACACATACATACACACACACATATATAATGTGTGTATATAGTATATTATATATATATAATATATATACACATATTACTATAATATTATAGACCTTTTATCTGAATGCTTTGATAGAACCCACTATTAGTACACTTCATGGGATACTAATGAATTCTAACTTTCTTCTTTTCCAGAGAATGGCAAAGACTTTTAAAAATACTGCTTTAATGTATACATAGCCAATACCAGGCCCACCTAGGAAGGAGTCTGAGGACAGAAGCTCATATTGTCTCAGTGGCACCTCTGAGTGCCTTTTGCAGATTTTTCATTTCCCTGAGATTCATTTAAGTGGCAGAAAGTGACGGCACTGTGGAGATGATGCAATCAGCTTCCTGTTGGGGAGAAGTCAGTGAAGAGGCTGAATCTCTAGAGATCTTGGGAGCCAACTGCAGGACAGCACTAACAACTTCCAAAGGGAATTTCATCATGCCTTCTTTGTCCAGATGGTTCACTGCAGTGATGGAAGGACTCACAGAGGGGGGTTATGGGGGGGGTGTAGGGTGGGCAGCTTTCCTCAAGGCAAGAAGAAACAACAACAATGGGGGATCCTTCCGATACCAACTGGGGCACAGAAGACCTCAAAAAGAAGGATCCAAACTGATGTCTAATCCCACCAGGGTGCTGTCTCTCACAATGCTCAACTGAACTCAAATGCTGACTTTCCCTTGATGTGAATAATTATAAACACACTCCGTCACAATCTTGCATATGTTCAGTTCTTTGGCAAAAGTAATTATCCTAATTACCAGTATTTTGGGGTGTGTCATTATAGTAAAGCACTTAGAGATGAAATGCTTATTTGCATCATAAAGTAAGCAATAGGGCCTTGCATATGGCACTATATTAATGAGTTACCAAGAATATCTCCTAATCAGTTTTGTTTGTTTCTCCTTCCCATATGATACTACTTACTTCTCTATGTACCTGAGGTCTTGCAACAGAGAAGGTAAAAAAAAAGCATTACACAACATAGCTGTATGAACCTTCAGTTCAATAAATCTATTGTTTTGCACTTGAGAAGAGGTAATTAATTTAAAAAAAAAACTCAAATACAAAATGTGTCTGATATTGAATAACTATAATTGCCTATCTTCCCTTGCTTCCAAAAACGGTGTCTAGGAATGCAACTTACTTTTCAAAATTTTTCTATTTCTGTATCTTTGCTAAGAGTTTTGGCGAATAATCTCGTGTCCTTGAACATCTTTTATTAGTGCCCTTGAAGTTCTTTATAATTATTAATGGATTGAATGCTATTAGATTCTTTTTCTACTGGACATGATTATTTCACTCATTATTTAGTAGTTGAAGTTAAATAATGAGACTAAATAATTTGAAACTTAATTTTAGTTATTTCCTGATGCAAATATAGCAAGTCACTGAGATCCCTATCCTTTTGTTTAAAACTAGACTATTAGATGAAATAAAAATTAGATTAGCCATTTAAAACAGAGCCTTGGTCTTCAGAGGCAACCCAAAGAATTATTTATACCCTACTACCCAAACAAAATAGAGTAGTAACTAGAGTTTACCTAACTTTAAAACCAATTGAATTTCTCCATCTTTCTTTCCATTTTCTTCATAATAAACTTCTCTCTCTGTCTCTGTCTGTATCTCTCTCAGAAACACCGCCTTTTAGTGAAAGTTAGAGTTTCCTGGTGTTTAGGGATATGTTGTTCTTCAGTAATTTTCAGTTGTGTCTGACTCTTCGTGACCTCATTTTGGAGTTTTTTTGACGAAGATACTGGACTGGTTTGCCATTTCCTTCTTTGGCTCATTTTATAGATGAGGAAATTGAGGCAGGCAGAGTTAAGTGACTGCCCAGGGTCACATAGCTAGGAAGTGCCTGAGGCCAGATTTGAACTCAAGAAGATGAATCTTCCTGACTCCAGGCCCAGTCCTCTATCCACTGTCTTTTCAGCAATATGGGAGGGATCAAAATATATATGTTATTTCCTTGCTTTTTTTTGTGGATACCAGGAGACTGAATTTTTGATCCTTCACAGCTCTGAGCAAGGGCAACAGAGAATGCCCTTGCTGCACAGACATGGTCCAGGTCTAATTTTCCTTCCAAAAATAGGACTTCTTATTCACTTAACTATACCCCACTTTTCTATCTCTAAAATGTTCCTAGCACTCATCCCTCCCCTAAATGTCACTCAAACCTGAGTCCTATTTGTCCATTGTCTGTTGTTTATCTTGTTATATCACTGGAATGCATTAGCATAGCCCTTAATATGCTCAATCCTACTTGAAGAGAAGGGAGAAAGTTCTCCATTAACTAGCTAACAGTTCTATTAGGTTTGATTATTAGTGGTCTGATCCATTCTTTTGTTAGTTATCTAGATCAGGTCTTTATGGTTTAGTATTCCCATGCGTTCTGTTGGTTCTCCTGTTTTTGTCTAGTAAAGTTTACAGCATTGGTTCCTTCTCTTCTCCTTTTCCATTATTCTTCAGGATAATATGCTGTGAACAGTATTATTTTCAAAACAGAAATGACCAAGTAAATGCACTTTCCATGTAGCATCACTCCTTTGCCTTCTCCATCAGGGCCCCTGTAACATCAGCATCCTGCAAGATGAAATCAGTCTTGGTATGCATACCTCATTGGTACCCTCGGATTCTGAGACCTTTTTGATGGGAGGCCTGAGTGGAAAGCTCTTTTTAAAACCTCCATTTAAGTAGGGCACCAGGTCAACTATCTCTTCATTTCTCACCTGGCTGCTCTTCTTTGGACTTCATTGTCTTCCCTTCCCCTCACCCACCTTCAGCTTTCTTTTGAGTGTTGTCCTTCCACATTAGATTATAAGCTTCTTAGGGGGAGGGACTCTTTCCCTCTCTCTGTCTGTCTCTGTCTGTCTCTGTCTCAGTCTCTCTCTCTCTTTCATATTTGTACCCTCAGAGTTTAGCACAGTGCTTGACACATAGTAGGTGCTATATGAATGCTTATTCCTTTCCCTTATCCCCTACTGTCCCACCCTGTGGAAAACATATATCTGACTCCAGTCACACAATCAAACCATCTTCCTGCCATGTAGAGTTCAGCTCTGGCCTGTGGGCTTTGTGGATTAGTGAATAGTCTTCACATTTGGCTGGCCCCAGTTACACAACCATGCTACCATCCTGTCTTGTCTCCTGAGCATTTTTTCCTCACTCCCATTGAGAACAACAAATTATTACTATTATCATTTCTGAATATGGCACATCATTCTCTTGACCTATGGATCTACTCACAACCCTGTGACTGTAATCTTTCCTTACCATCACTCCCCTAAATATTTTGCCCCCTCTTCCACATGTTAGAATGTAAGCTGTTTGAAGGCACAGATTGCCTTTTTTAATTGTGTCCCTAGTATAGTGTCTGGCACATAGTAAGTGCTTTTTCATTAATCAAGAATAAAATTTCCCCCATCCTTGAGATAACATCACTTGATCTTATCTTCTTGGTCTATTGATGTCCCACTCTCCCTCTTACAACCAAACTCCTAGAAAAAGCTTTCTGTCCTGGTTGCCTCCAGTTTGTCCATCTACTCCCATTTATTTCTCAACACTTTGTAATTTAATCTGGTTTCTGACTTCATCAATCAGTAGAAATGACTTTTTTCCCAAAGTTACCAATGATTTCTTTTAAAAAAATGCCACAATTTAATTGATTTTTTGTTCTTAAGTCACCTATATTTCCCAATATATCATTCTGCTCTCTACCCTCACAGAGAGAAAACTCATAACAAAAAACTCAAAAGCAAGGGAAAACCAGCTTAGCAAAATTAACCAATATTGAAAAAAACCTGATGATATATGCAGTGTTCCACATCCATAGTCCCCTATTTCTGCAAAAGAAACAGGGGAAAGGGCCCTTCTCATATTTTTTTGGGGGGGGGAGGCCCAAACCTTGTAATTTTGCAACCTTCAATTTTGATTGTTTTTTGTTCTTTTCATTAACATTGTCACAGTTATTGTCTATATTGTTTTATCTGACTCTTTCAGAATACATCATTTTATAGAAGTTTTACCATCCTTCCTCTGTATTCATCATTTCTTAGAGCACTATAATTTCCATCATATTCATGAACTATTAATTGCTGTTCCTTGGAACATATACTCTATGATCCTGCGATATAGGCCTCCTTGCTGTTCCTTGTATATAAGACACTGAATCCCCCAATTCTATGAATTTTCAGTAGTTGTCTCTCAGGCCTGGAACACTCTTCTTCCTCATCTCTGCCTCCTATTTTCTCTGACTTTTGTCAAGTCTCAGCTGAAATTCCATCTTCTGTAAGAAATCTTTCCTGAGCCTCCCAAATGCTATTGCTTTATCTCTGTGATTATCTCCAATTATCCTGTATATCCTCTTGGCAAGAAGTTATTTGCATTTTTTCTCACCATTAGACTATAAGTCCGTTCAAGGCAAGCACTGTTTAATTTTTGCCTTTCTTTGTATCCTTAGTACTTAGCACAGTGTCTGATGTATGATAAGCTCTTAAAAAATGCTTATTGACTTGACTTAATGAATGCTTTCAATTAATCAGTTAATTTTTATTCATGACATAGATAACTAAAATGTTATTTATTACATGGAGGTAGCCTGTGAGAAATGTCATAGTGTAGTGATTATTTATCCCTCTTGTCACTTGCCTGAGTATTAATATTTAGGAATGGAATCACTATGCCTAGGTTGTTATTATTAGGAACTCAGGAGGGCAATGATTCATACATTCCACAAATGTGATCATTTATTTTTCTTGGGGACTTGAACAACCTAGTGTTGTGTCTGTAATTATTTTGTGGATAAACAAGGTATCTCAAAAGTTTTAATGTAGTTTTAAGCTTTAATAGCCATTAAAAGTTTAACACTACTAAGATTTTTGGGATACACTATATAATTTCTCCCAATCAAAATTTCATTTGTTTTCTTCTCTCATATATTACTTGCTTCTCTTCCTACCTGAGTTCTTATATAAGGCAGAAGTGATGTGTAAAAAAAAAGTAGCCACACATGCCATCAGTTTTCTGGGACTAAATATTAAATTTAGAATATCAGTTCCTTTGCAATACATAATGGAAGAGGATAATGGATGGTTTTGAGTGGAGTTGCTTCACAAAGCACTGAAAAGCACTAAAGGAGAGATCTGTATGCCTGTAGACATTTTGGCATGAGAACCAGGTAAGTCAGACATCCTGTCAGCATTGATAGATGCACCTGAAAGGACCACAATTACAAGTGAAATAGGACAGACTTAGGGTTTCTATAATGAACTGTCCTGATCTTTGATAACAATGGAACCATGATATTCAGAAGCCAAATGTATTGCCATAAGAGGATGTGGAAATGACACTTAAGAAGAAGAAATGAAGACAAGTAGTTGGATCTAACCGAATATACAGCAGAAATCTATGCTGGAGAAAATGTGATTTAAAAGACATTCAGGTTTATACTTTCAAGATATTGCAGAGAGGAGATTACAAAAGAATGGAATAATCTAGAATAGTCTATTAACAAATATGCCTACTTTCTCATCTCTTTAAGATTTTTATGAGAATGATGTTATTGAAAATAATGATGTTATAGTAAAAATATGAAAAGAGCACAGACAACCCAGCCTTCCATTTAACAAGCATTTGTTTTGTCTCTCCCCAACTACCTCCCCCTCATAAATTTGGAAAGAAAAAAAAAGAAAAGCAAATCCCTGATAACAAATAGGCATAGTCAGGCTAAATAAATTTCTGTATTGGCCATATCTAAAAATGTGTGCATCATTTTGCATCTTGTATCCATCGCCTACCTTTTGGTCAGGAGATGGGCAACATACTTCATTATGCTGTTGTTCAGTTGTTTCAGTCGTGTCTGACTCTTCGTGAGCCCCTTTGGGGCCTTCTTGGCAAAGATACTGAAATGGTTTGCCATTCCCTTCTCCTTCTACAGATAAGGAAGTTGGGGCAAACAGGGTTAAATGACTTGCCCAGGGTCACATAGCTAGTAAGCGTCTGAAGCCAGATTTGAACTCTCGAAAATGAGTCTTCCTGATTTCAGGCCCAGTACTCTACGCACTGTGCCACCTAGCTGTTTCAATTTCATTTGTAATCATTTTTGGTCATTGCGTTGATCACAGTTTTTAAATCTGTCAAAATAATTTATTTTTGCAATGTTGTTATTATATAAACATTATATAAATTATCTTATATATTAATGTATTATATATAATATAAATATAGATTGTATATGTAAATATTATATAAATTGTTCTCCATCTTCTCCACATTTCACTCTAAATCAGTTAATAAATCCCTTTCATCATTTCTTGTAGCACAATAGTATTTTATTACATTATAATTTGTTTAGCCATTCCCCAATTGATGGACACCTTCTTACTTTCTAGTTCTTTGTCACTACAAAAAAAGATCCTACAAATATTTGTGTACATGAGGGTACTTTTTTTCTTTCTTTGAGTCCATTGGGGAATAGGACTAGTAGCAGTCTTGCTAGGGCAAGGGCTATACATGGTTTAATGACTTTGGGGGCATAATTCTAAATTGCTTTTCAGAATGGCTGTAGCAATTCACAACTCCATTATTAGTGTATTAATGCAGCCAATTTTTTCTAATGAATTTTTATAGCATAGCACATTTTCACTGTCACATAATAACAGAGATCTATAGAGATTTAAAAAGAAACCAACTTCATTATTTATTAATAACACAAGTTCTCTAAGACTAAAACTTTCAGGACAGTTCCTGATCTACACCAGTGGGAAGTGTTATCTATATTCAGTGAACTGTAGGTACTAATTCCCTTTCCTCAAATCCCCTTATCCTCTCCCTGACCCTGACAAAAAAGTGTCAGGCTTGGTAAAGCAAAATGAAA
Source organism: Vombatus ursinus (assembly GCF_900497805.2). Classification (NCBI taxonomy): domain Eukaryota; kingdom Metazoa; phylum Chordata; class Mammalia; order Diprotodontia; family Vombatidae; genus Vombatus; species Vombatus ursinus. The sequence continues at coordinate 5,975,386 of NW_020946557.1, read as the reverse complement.
CCTAATGGTTCACCTCAAGCAAGATATCTCCAATGCATCTGTTATGTTCATACAACATTCCTTTGTAGCTATAATCACAGAGATAATTTTATCAACACTTCTGTTTTTCAGTTAAGGCATAAAACAAGGAGACATATACTTGCCAAAGGTGTTTATAGTGTAATGGAAAATATCTTGTACAAAGTCCAGATGGGAGAAGGATTCTATATTGATACTCCTGTTTGTAAGTGAAACAGTGCTGATTTAATTGAGCTAAAACTTCCAGGTACCCTGAGGAAGATACAGGAGGTAGAATGTTCCTGATAGGTCAAATCCCTCCCTCTTTCTCTAACACAAGCCCACCTTCATCTTTAGTGGAGACAGTCCAAGACTCTGAACTCAATAACCCTAGAAATGTCGATGCCCTCCAAACCAACTTCCCTGCTTCCATCCTGATCTCAGAAACCATAATTTAGGGGACCATCCCTTGTGGATGAGGGGCCCAGAATCCCCAATATCAATTGTCAACCTTTTGGCACCAATGGATAGGTAAAACCAAGAGCCTTTGAAATAGCAATGCCCAGATCACCAGCCCTCATTTTAGCCTAGTCTCTTGAGCCATTATGAAAGAAAGCAACTCTTGGGAAAGCACCCACCATCCTTGCCACTATCAACACCAACTGCCAAACCACTGCCACCAACAGATAGATAAGCCCAAGAGCTGTAGAAATAAAGTCGACACCCCTAGAAAACCAACCATTCTGCATCAAGCCTAAACCCTACATCCATCTTCCAGAGGAATAACATTTATGAAAATCCAGCCTGACAACTAATTCTGCATGTACTTTTAACATCATAGCTATTGAAGACCCAGAAAATATAGTTCTCACCATGAAGGATATCGACACTATCAAATGGTTCAAAATCAGAAATGTATCTGATCTTATTAATGAAAATGCTATTAAAGAATATAAATTATAATTTGCTTCACTGCTGTACCCTAAGGACCATAGGGCCTTTCCATCTTGACCCTAGGCAAGTCATTTGGTTTCTCTCAGCTTGTTTCCTCATCTATAAGTGGTGGTGATAATAATAGCTCTTTCTTCAGAGTTGTGATCTGTGTAGATGTATTTATATCCTGCAAGTTTGCTAATTCTATCAATTGTTTTGATTAATATTTCTATTTGGTTCTCTATGGTTCTTCACATATACTATCCCTATCTATGAGTGAAAATTTTGTTTCTTGTTTATTAATTATTATTTCCTAAATATCTTTTTTCTTATTTTATCGCTGTAGCCAGCCTGTCTGGTACTATATCAGATAGAAATGGTTATCCCTGATTTTATTGGAAGGGATTCTAGTTTATCTTCATTATATATAATGTTAGTACTTGGATATCTATGTATGTATGTATGTATGTATCTATCTATGTTAGATATCTCTATTTCTATCTAGCCAAGAGTTAACGTTATATGTAATGAGGATATAAATGCACATTATATATGTATGTATGTGAATATATCTGAATATATATACACATATGTGAATACCTTTCTCTATAGATAGCTACGTATCCACTATTGTTATATTTTCTGTTTTTAACAGAAATGGGTATTGTATGTTGTCATAAGCTTTTTCTGTCTTTATTGATATAATTATATGATTTTTATTGTTTTTTTCTGTGTGTGTTAAAATTGCATATTGCTCTAGTCCTCTTGACCACCTATTCTTCTAGTCAGTATAGTAAGTTTGTAAGTAGCCAATATAAAGTAACATTAGCAATAAATGAGATTGCAAAGGCGGCTGGTGGTTCAGTGGATAGAGCATTGGACCTGGAGTCAGGGACTCTTGAGTTCAAATCCAGGCTCAGATTCTTAGTAAATATATGACCGTGGATGAGTCACTTATCCCTTTTTGCCTCAGTTTCCTCATCTGTAAAATGAGCTAGAGAAGGAAATGGCAAACCACTTTAGTATCTTTGCCAAGAAAGCCCCATGGATAGCCATAGTCCAATGGGGTTATGAAGAGTTGGATATGACTGAGTAACTGAACAATATTGCCAAGGAGTCATGTACAGACCATCTCAATGATCAAAGGAGAATAATTTGCAAACTGTATCATATATCAACCAAAAATCACACCCTGGTAGTATGTGCTGAATCAGGGGAATCCTTTTAGGCATTACTGTCAGGGACTTTGGGTCTTATGATATGTAAATTTCAGATAAGCTCCAGGCATCCTCAGTAAGATCAGCAGAACACTAAATATTATTGGTAACTTTGAAATGAGGTGGATATGTTAACTTTAAAGTTTTCCTGACAACCTTGAGATGATTTTGATATGTTAATGAACCAGCTCCAAGACAAATAGGAGTTAGTCTGTTGCCCACCAAAGCCACATGAAAATGAAACCTCAAACTCCTGACCCCAGAGCATTCTTCCATCTCCATTGGGTCCATGCTACTGAATACTCCCAACTCTGATCCATAGTTAGTTGAATGATTCTCTGTGCCTTTCCCTTTCCCCATTCTCTTCTCTACTGCTGCCTTCCTTCCTCCACCACCCCATCACTGTTCCCATGCTTTCTGCCTCTTTATCCACCCACCCCTTTTCACCACTTGTGAATCCATCTGTTCCTAGTTTTTTTTCCCTCTTTGGGAATTCAATTATGATTTGTTCATAATTTGTTCTTTCCCATCAGTATGGATCATTTAAATTAACTATTTTTTTCTTCTGTTAACTTGGATAGTTTGTAAGTAGTCATTTTTGAATTTAATTTGTTGGTTTTACAGGTGTATAGTTGGTCAAAATAGTTTCTAGTAATATCCTTTATTTCTTCTTCATTTATAGTGAATTCTTTTATTTTTGATACTAGTAATTTGGTATTTTCTTTCTTTTTTAAAATTAAATGAATGATTTATCGATTTTATTAGTTTGAAAAACATCTCCTAGTTTTCTTTGTTTTAATTTTTCAGTTTTGTTAATCTCTTCCTTGATTTTCAAGATTTCTAATTTGGCATTTAATTGGATTTAAAAACTTATTGGCTTTCTAGTTTTTTTGTTGGATTCCTAATTCATTGATTTCTTTTCTCTCTCTCTCTCTCTCTCTTTTTTTTTTTGGCTAGGCAAATGGGGTATTCACATATGTGTATATATATTCAGATATATTCACATACATACATATATAATGTGCATTTATATCCTCATTACATATAACGTTAACTCTTGGCTAGATAGAAATAGAGATATCTAACATAGATAGATAGATACATACATACATACATACATAGATATCCAAGTACTAACATTATATATAATGAAGATAAACTAGAATCCCTTCCAATAAAATCAGGGATAACCATTTCTATCTGATATAGTACCAGACAGGCTGGCTACAGCGATAAAATAAGAAAAAAGATATTTAGGAAATAATAATTAATAAACAAGAAACAAAATTTTCACTCATAGATAGGGATAGTATATGTGAAGAACCATAGAGAACCAAATAGAAATATTAATCAAAACAATTGATAGAATTAGCAAACTTGCAGGATATAAATACCTTGTTCAAGGTCACACAGCTAATAAGTGGTATGTGTCTGAGGCCGGATTTGAACTCAGGTCTTCCTGAATCCAGGGCTGGTGCTCTATTCACTGCACCACCTACCTGCCCCTTTTCTCTCTTTTTAATCAATGGCAGTATCTATAGAAATATAAATTTTCCTCTTAGGATTGTTTTGGCTGCATCCCCCAAATTGCGGTGTGTTGTCTCATTGTTGTTATTTTTTCTAATGAAATTATTTATCATTTCTATGATTTTTTTCTTTGGCCCACCTATTCTTTAAGATTAAGTTATTGAATCTCCAGTTGATTTCAGTGGCCTTTTAAAATATAATTTTGTTGCACTGTGGTTGGTAAAGGATGTATATAATATTTTTGCTTTTCTACATTTGTTTGAGATTTTAGTGTCCTAAGTTATGATCTTTTTTTAATAAAAAATCTCATGTACTGTTGAGATTTATGTGAAACTCTTTTGATTCCTATTCAATAATTATGAGAAGTCTATCGTAACCAACTTTTCTTCTGCCATTATAAAATCTTTTCTTCATTAAGTATAGGTTAGATTAGATAAGTCCTGATGTTTCTTCCTATTTAGATACTATGGAGCTAAAGTGGTACAGAGGAGGGCAAATACAGTGAACTGGGGGATGGGAGACTATTCAGAAAAAAGACAGAAAAAAGATTAATATGCTGCAGTATGGAAAGTGGAAGACTAGAATAGGACATGGTTGAAGTCTAGAAAACTGAAGGTCAGGAAACATTATTTGTTAAATTTTGAAATGTCAGAATTAGGGAAAACTCTGAAGTTTTAAAGTATTAAAATTTAGTGCAAATTCATGGTAATCCAACTTTCTACAGCAGCCACTAAACTTAGACAATGTTTTATTGGAGAAGCAATTGGTTATGCCTTGGGAAGAGGGGATGGCAGAGGAGTGAGGGTGGAGAAGGTAAGAAGACCTGTTTTTTTTTTTTCAGTATCTAACACTAGTGATTCTTCATTTTCAAAATGTGGATTAGAATCTTTGTGGTAACTGTTTCACTTGGTTATTGTGAGGGAAGTGTTTTGTAAACCTTAAAAATGCTAGAGAAGACAGAATTATTCCTGTTACGGCATTTATAACCCTGAGCAATGATGGAGATCAAAATACTAGGAACATCAAGAAAAGTTCAGATAAATTCATAGATTAGAAATACATAGTTATTAGAGGAAAGGGATGTTTGAGTGTTGATTGCTATAGGTAGGGTGGAGGGAGTACATCCCTTTCTCTATGTATTGATGTGAAATCCACAATACCCAAGGTTTAGCAACGCAAATCAATATATGAACTCAAAGGAAAGACCAAATGAGGAAAAACAACCAGCTATAGAATTATGATTCGTAAAAATTTATTAGTTCATCATGAATTTTAATTGATTTAGTTTCAACAGGCAAATGCACACATGAAACTCATTGATACTCAGATGCTCATTCATACATTCATAATGCATATATGCACAGTCTGTATTTATCATCCACATGGTAGCAAAGATTAGAATCTTGCTACTATGGGGAAGTAAAGGATTTGCTGATGACTCAGTTGCTTCTGGAGTATGTACTGATGGAATTCTTTTTTTTTTCCCTGTTTACTGGATTCTTTTATATAAGAGTTACAAGGAGTGGTGCCTAAGCAATCACCACCTACCTTGCTGTACCCTTTACCTTTTTTGAAGTTAACAGGGCCTTCTTTTTGGGTAATTTTTTTCTTGAGGGTGAGCTATGTTATGTTTTTATCTTCAGATCTCTTTTTTGAATGTCTTAGGAAAGTCTTTTGGCTTTCTGTATTTCTTTGGTGTAATGCTCTTGTTTCTAAGCTAGTGGAGATCCTTGTCTGGTTGAGTCACCTGATGCTAATCTTCTTGGGATTAGTCTAGTAACAGAATGAAGGTTTATTTCCACTGATAACTCCAACAAAGAAAGATCCTACTTAAATCGGTCTAGTTATTTTCTTTTTACATTATTATAATAAGCTTGTCACATTTGTAGAAGACAGATAAAACAATACCCTGATACTATGATGCATCTGTGACTTTTTCTTTATTGGAACTCACTTCCCTGATGCAGATTGCAAGCAACCCCTCTATATATCTCATTCTGACAGATTCTTCTATAATTGTGGGCATTTATGTAGTACTTTAAGGTTTGCAAAACACTATACATCCATTTAGTCATTTGAACCTCCCACCAAACCCAGGAGGTTAGGCACCCCGTGAGTGATTGTTCTTATTTTACAATTGAAGAAACTGAAGCCAAGAGAGATTAGATGATTTGCTACCAATCACATTACTTGCATGTGGTGGAGAGGAATCTGAATATTTTTTCCCTTATAAGTCTGACTCTTCCCACTATACTATTCTGCCTTATATTATTTACAAATTTTTCATCAGTCCTACATAAATTACCTTCTTGATGTCCTATATCTAATCTTCTAGTTTTTCTCATATCTCCTTAATACCAATGTATCACTCAAGTTACTGAGCTGTTGCCACTCTACGTCTAGCACAGATTTTTCTGGTCACACATATCTTTATTGATGTTTCATCTACCACTTCATGAAGTCAAATAAAAAAAAATTGGTGACATTACAACCTATTTAACATGACCTTTGGGTTATTTGCAATCTTCTTCTGAGAATCTGTTTCTTGTGTGGTCAAAAAGTGACTGGGAAAATATTGCTATAAAAGAAGGGGGCTTTTATAGTATTGTTCACTCTGGGTAATCCTCAAAATTAGATCTCTCTCCTACTCATTTTTGGGCCAGGGCACCATCCATCTGTACCATCTTTCCAAAGTTGATGAAATATCTCAGTGGGATTTCCATCCAGCTGAATGTCACAGTTTGGCTATGTTGTGACTTTCAGCTATATTTTTTCCAGTGTGAATTGTTAGACCTACCTATTTTGCATTACTATAGGGATTGATGCAATTAGTACAATGTTACCTGCAAGTATGAAACGCATCATCAATAGGGTTAGATTTCCTTTTTGTTTTGATTCTTTGCTGGGCCTCCTCTCTGACAGTGGCTTATACCTTAGATGAGCATATGTCTCCCTGTTTCATGCCATGCTGGATGTCAATGCTAAGCGCATGGCTGAACAAAGCTATCTCCATAATTACATCTGTCACAGAATATTATATAATTTTAACAGGTGCGTGGGAAAAACTTTGTTTGAGAAAAGCCTTCCAAGCTGCATTTTGGACTACTGAGTCAAATTGCTTTATAGTATTATTTTAAAAAGGTTTATTGATGCCTTTTGTTTCTACATTACAGAGTTTTCAAAGATAACGCTTCCCTTTTCAAATTTCCTCACCAGCAAGTCTTCCTTTGTAACAGAGGAAAAAAAAAGCTAATAAAAATTTCTGAAACATTGCTCACATTTCATACTGTATACAACATTCTATACCTATAGTCCTCGCCTCTCAAAGCAAGGAAATTATTTGTATTTCTTTTTCTCTTTTCTGGGAGCAAAGCTTTGTCATTATGATTACATAGGCATCAGTTTTGTTTCATTGTTCTCTTCATTAACATTATTGTAGCCATTACACATAGTATTTCCTTGTTCATTTCCCATGTTTCTCTAAATTTTTGTGTCTCATGTTATACTAATATTCCATTATTTATATACCATCATTTGTTTTCAGAGGTAGGGAACCTGTGGCTTTAAAGACACATGTGGCCCTCTAGATCCTCAAGTGTGGCTCTTTGACTGAATCCAAACGTCACAGAATTGTGAAGTAGATGGCAATATTGGTTTTGTATGTGCTTGTATAAAATTTTTATAAAGAAATTGCCCAGTAGCCAGAATTGTGAAGTTTGGACTCAGTCAAAGGGAAACCCTTGAGGACCTAGAGGGCCACATATGTCCTTGGTGCTGTAGGTTCCCCACCCCTGGTTTAGCTATTGCTCAAATGATTGACATGTACCTGGTTTCCATTTCTCAGCTTTTGTCAGTCAGTAAACATTTATTCATAATAAATATTTACAATGTGCCATGCACTATGCTAAGAATTGGGGATTCAAAAAGAGGCAAAAGTTTCCACTTCTGGGAAACAAGATGGCAGAGAAAAAAGGTAGTCGCTCTCACCCTCCCCTATCAACCTCTGAAAACCCAGAAAATATCACCCCAGAAAAAAACCCTGGAACAGCTGAACCAGAAGAAAGACGGGGGGCACCAATGCAGTAGCCCAGGCAGCTAGAGGGATTAACGGGAAAGGCCCCTCTTACCCTGGGGGAAGGGAAGCAGTACAGAACTGGGAGTCACCCAGCCAGCTAATGGAAAGACCCACTTCAGCACACCAGGAGGAGATTCTGGTGCCTCAGCATTCTTCAGCAAACAGGTCTCCCAGTGCCTCAGCAAAAATAAGCAAGCAGCACTACGAAGGGCTCCAGGCAGATAAGCACCCTGCAGCATTCTTCTGAAAGGAACTGAAGAAAACAACCTAGAGTTGCCCGAAAGTTCTGGCCTTGCTGATTCCAGCCCAACACCAGATAAGCTGTCAGAACCATACAGCCTCCAACTGTCAACCAGGAGGAGATCCTGAAGCCTAGGTGGTTGAGTAGGCAAACACCAGCAGCTGGTTCTCCGAGTGCCTCAGTGAGGGCGGGGAACTGGTGGAAACCAGCTCAGAAAACCACCAGGTGCCTCGGCATTCTACAGCAAAGGAGTCTCCAAGTGCTTCAGCAGAACTAAGGGAGACAGCACTGCAAGGGGCCCCAGGGAGATAAACACCCTGCAGCACCCATCTAAAAGGAGCTGAACAAAGCTAAAAGAAAGGAAAAGCAGGCAACCTAGAGTTGCCCAAAAGTTCCAGCCTTGCTGATTTCAGCCCAACACCAGGTAAGCTGCCAGAACCCTACAGCTTCCAATTGCCAACATAAGAGGCCCCAGCACACAAAACCAGTGACCAAGACCTAGGGTCCCAACACAAGAAGCTTGGATCAGTGCCCTCTGCTCCCCAGGAGGAGAGCTTAACCTCTTTAAAGGCCAGGGAGTAAAGAAACACCATGAGTAAAAAGGGAATAAAGAAACACCATGAGTAAAAAGAAACATACAATAGATTCATATTATGAGAAGAGTGAGGATCAAGACAGAAATTCTGAGGAGGACAGCATTATCGACAAACCCACATCTGCAACATCAAAAGGGAATGTGAACTGGTCTGAAGCCCAAAAAGCCTTCTTAGAAGAGCTCAAGAAGGATTTTAAAAGTCAAATGAGAGAGGTAGAAGAGTCCTTAAAAAATACAATTGGCCAATTGGAAAAAAGTACACTGAAGAAAACAAGTCCCTAAAAAACACAATTGGCCAAGTGGAAAAAAAGTACACTGAGAAAACAAATCCCTTAACAATACAATTGGCCAATTGGAGAAGAAGTACAAAATCTAACAGAAGAAAACAATATGTTAAAAATTAGACTTGGACAAACAGAAACTAATGACTCTATGAGAGAGCAAGAATCAGTCAAACAGAAACAAAAAAATGAAAAAATAGATGCAATTGTAAAATACCTCATTGGTAAAACAACTGACCTAGAGAATTGATCCAGGAGAGACAATTTAAATATTATTGGCCTACCTGAAAATCATGATAAAAAAAGAGCCTGGAGAGTATATTTCAGGAAATCATAAAGAAAAACTGCCTTGAAGTCCTAGAACCAGAAGGTAAAATAACTATAGAAAGAATCCACCGCTCCCCACCTGAAAGAGATGCCAAATTGAAAACACCAAGGAATATAATAGCTAAATTCCAAAATTACCAGGTTAAAGAGAAAATACTGCAAGCAGCCAGAAAGAAACAATTTAAATATCATGGAACCACAGTCAGGATTACACAGGACCTTGCAGCTTCCACATTAAAAGACCGTAGAGCATGGAACATGATATTCCGTAAGGTAAAGGAGCTTGGATTACAGCCAATGATCAACTAACCAGCAAAAATGAGCATGATTTTTCAGGGGAGGAGATGTATATTCAATGAAATAGGGGACTTCCAAACCTTCCTGATAAAAAGATCAGAGCTCAACAAAAAATTTGATCTTCAAGTACAAGACTCAAGAGAGACATAAAAAGGTAAATGGGACAGAAAGATACAATATGTTGTTAATAAGGGAAAAATGTTTATATCCCTACAAGGGAAGATGACACTTGCAACTCTTGAGAACTGTATTGTTATTACACTATGTTAAAGGAGTATATATAAAGGGGGTGGATATAAGTTGACTTTGATGTAATGATAAAAAAAAAATCTAATCAAGTGGGTTAAATGGATCCAAGTAAGTGGATTAGTCTGATCTAAGAAAATGTACTGAGAAAGGAGGAGGCAGACAAGGGTAAATTACATTACAGGAAAAGACACAAAAGCCTATTAGAGCAGAAGGAAAGAAGGGAGGGAGATGAGCATTGTTTGAACCTTACTCTCATCAGATTTGGCTCAAGAAGGGAATAATATAATCAATTAGGTATAGAAATCTAACTTGCCCTATAGGCCTTATGAGGGAAAAGGGAAAAGAGAAGGGAGGGGGGATAGAAGAGAGGGAAGAAGCAATAAGGGTAAAGGGGAAGAAAAGGGAAAGGGATAATAGAAGGGAGGTGGGACTGAAGGAGGCGGTGGTCAAAAGCAAAACACTAGTAAGGGTGAGAAAGGAGAAAGGAGAAAGAAAAGCATAAACAGGGGGAAAAAAAGGATGGAGAAAAAGACACAGAGAGTAATTATAACTGTGAATGGGAATGCGATGAACTCTCCCATAAAACAAAAGCATACAGCAGAATGGATTCAAAACCACAATCCTACAATATGTTGTTTACAGGAATCACATTTGAAAAAGAGTGACATATACAGAGTAAAGGTAAAAGTCTGGAGCAGAATAGATTATGCTCCAGCTGAAGTAAAAAAAGCAGGGGTAGCAATCCTGATCTCAGACAAAGCAAAAGCAAAAGCAAAAATAGATCCTATCAAAAGAGATAAGGAAGGAAACTACATCCTGCTAAAAGGCACCATAGACACTGAAGTAATGTCATTACTAAACATATATGCACCAAATGGTATAACATCCAAATTCTTAGAGGAGAAGTTCAGGGAGTTACAGGAAGAAATAGACAGCAAAACTATACTAGTGGGGGACCTCAACCTCCCTCTCTCTGAACTAGAGAAATCTAACCACAAAATAAACAAGAAAGAAGTTAAGGAGGTGAATAGAATATTAGAAAAGTTAGGTATGACAGACCTCTGGAGAAAACTGAAAGGGGACAAAAAGGAATATACTTTTTTCTCGGCTGGACATGACACATACACAAAAATTGACCATGTACTAGGGCATAAAAACCTCACGATCCAATGCAGAAAGGCAGAAATATTAAATGCATCCTTTTCAGATCATGATGCAATAAAAATTTTATGTAATAAAGAGCCATGGAAAGATGGACTGAAAAACAATTGAAAACTAAATAATCTAACCCTTAAAAATGATTGGGTCAAACAACAAATCATAGAAACAGTCAATAATATCATTGAAGAGAATGACAATAATAAGACAACATACCAAAACTTATGGGATGCAGCTAAAGCAGTTCTTAGGGGAAGTTTTATATCCCTAAATGCTTACATAAATAAAATGGAAAAAGAGGAGATCAATGAATTGGGCATACAACTAAAAAAACTAGAAAAAGAACAAATTAAAAATCCTCAATTAAACACCAAATTATAAATATTGAAAACCAAAGGAGAAATTAATAAAATTGAAATTAAGAAAACTATTGAACTAATAAATAAAACTAAGAGCTGGTTTTATGAAAAAACCAATAAAATAGATAAACCTTTGGTTAACTTAATTAAAAAAAAGAAAGAAGAAAACCAAATTACTAGTGTCAGGAATGAAAAGGGTAAAGCTACCACCAAAGAAGAGGAAATTAAAACAACAATTAGGAATTATTTTGCCCAATTACATGCCAACAAATTTGACAATCTTAGTGAAATGGACACATATTTACAAAAACATAAATTGCCCAGATTAACAGAAGAGGAAGTAAAATACTTAAATAACTCCATCTGAGAAAAAGAAATTGAACAAGCCATTGATGAACTCCCTAAGAAAAAATCTCCAGGGCCAGATGGATTTACATGTGAATTCTATCATACATTTAAAGAACAATTAATTCCAGTACCATATAGACTATTTGGGAAAATAGGTGAAGAAGGAGTCTTCCAAATTCTTTTTATGATACAAATATGGTGCTGATACCTAAACCAGAAAGAGTCAAAACAGAGAAAGAAAATTATAGACCAATTTCTCTAATGAATATAGATGCAAAAATTTTAAACAAAATATTAGCAAATAGATTACAGCAACTTATCACAAGAATAATACACTATGACCAGGTAGGATTTATACCAGGAATGCAGGGCTGGTTCAATATTAGGAAAACCATCAGCATAATTCATCATATCAACACCAAAACTAACAGAAACCACATGATCATCTCAATAGATACAGAAAAAGCTTTTGACAAAATACAACACTGATTCCTATTAAAAACACTAGAGAGCATAGGTATAAATGGAGTCTTCCTTAAAATAATAACTAGCATCTATCTAAAACCTTCAGCAAGCATAATATGTAATGGGAAAAGCTAGAAGCATTTCCAATAAGATCAGGGGTGAAACAAGGATTTCCATTATCACCCCTGTTATTCAATATCATACTGGAAACGTTAGCTTTAGCAATAAGAGAAGAAAAAGACATTGAAGGTATTAGAATAGGCAAAGAAGAAACAAAGCTATCACTCTTTGCAGATGACATGATGTTATACTTAGAGAATCCTAGAGAATCAAGTAAAAACTACTTGAAATAATAAACAACTTTAGCAAAGTTGCAGGCTATAAAATAAACCCACACAAATCATTGGCATTTCTATATATTACCAACAAAGCCCAACAACAAGAGATAGAAAGAGAAATTCCATGTAAACTTACTGTAGACATTATAAAATATTTAGGAGTCTACCTCCTGAAACAAACCCAGGAACTTTATGAATACAATTACAAAACACTTTTCAGGCAAGTAAAATCAGATCTAAATAATTGGAAAAACATCAGTTGCTCACAGTTAGGACTAGCTAATATAATAAAAATGACAATTCTACCAAAGCTAATTTACTTATTCAGTGCCATACCAATCAAACTACCAAAAATTATTTTATAGAGTTAGAAAAAATAATAACAAGATTCATTTGGAAGAACAAAAGGTCCAGAATATCAAGGAAACTAATGAAAAGAAATGCAGGGGAAGGTGGCCTAGCCATTTCATACCTTAAAGTGTATTATAAAGCAGCAATCATCAAAACTGCTTGGTACCGGCTAAGAAATAGAGTGGTGGATCAGTGGAATAGGTTAAATATGCACAGCACAGTAGCAATGACTATAGTAATCTGTTATTTGATAACCCCAAAGACACCAGCTTCTGGTATAAGAACCCACTCTTTGAAAAAAAAAACTGCTGGGAAAACTGGAAAAGAGTATGGCAGAAACTAGGCATAGACCAAAATTTCACCCCATATATCAAAATAAAGTCAAAATGGGTTCACAATTTAGATGTAAAGGCTGATACTATAAACAAACTGGGAGAGGAAGGAATAGTTTACCTGTCAGATCTATGGAGAACAGAAGAATTCATGATCAAACAGGAGTTAGAGAACACTGAAAAGCAAAATGGATAATTTTGATTACATTAAATTGAAAAGTTTTTGCACAAACAAAGCCAATGCAACTAAGATTAGAAGGAAGGTAGAAAATTGGGAAAGAATTTTTACAACCAGTTTCTCTGATAAGGGCCTCATTTCTAAAATATATAGAGAATTAAGTCAAATTTATAAAGAATACAAGCCATTCCCCAATTGATAAATGGACAAAGGATATGAACAGACAATTCTCAGATGAGGAAATTAAAGCCATCTATAGTCATATGAAAAAATGCTGTAAATCAGTATTGATTAGAGAAATGCAACTCAAAACAACTCTGAGGCACCACATCACACCTATCAGAATGGCCAACATTACAAAACAGGAAAATGATAAATGTTGGATAAGATGTGGGAAAATTGGAACACTAATGCATTGTTGGTGGAGTTGTGAAATGATGCAACCATTTTGGAGAGCAATTTGGAACTACGCCCAAAGAGCTATAAAAATGTGTATACCCTTTGACCCAGCAATAGCACTTCTAGGGCTATATCTCAAAGAGATCATACAAATGGGAAAAGGACCCACATGTACAAAAAATATTCATTAATAGCTCTTTTTGTGGTGGCAAAGAATTGGAAATTAAGAGAATGTCCATCAATTGGGGAATGGCTGAGCAAGTTGTGGTATATGAATGTACTGGAATACTATTGTGCTATAAGAAATGATGAACAGGCTGCCTTCAGAAAAACCCGGAAAGTCTTGTATGGTCTGATGCTGAGTGAAGTGAGCAGAACCAAGAGAATGTTGTACACAATTGTGATGGAAAATGCTATCTACATCCAAAGAAAGAACTATGGAAGTTGAATTGCTATTTTTTTCTCTTCTGTTGAGTTTTGTTTCCTCTCTCTGATGGTTTCTACTATTGGTTTTAATTTTTATTTACAACATCACTAATGTGAAAATATGTTTAAGGGAATGTAAATATATAGCCTATATCAGATTGTGCACCATCTTGGGGAGGGTGGTGGGGAAAAAGGGGGAGAAAAATTTTAAACTCAAAAGCATATGGAAGTGATTATTGATAAATCAAAATAAATTAATAAAAAAAATTTTTAAAAAAAGAAATGGAAAAAAAAAGAGGCAAAAGACAGCTTTTACCCTCAAGGAGCTCACAGTCTAATAGAGGAGACAACAAGCAAACAAATATGTACAAACAAGCTATATACAGGATAAATAGGAAAGAATTAAGGGAGGGGAAGTACTAGAATTAAGGGGGCTGGGAGAGACTTCCAGTAAAAGATAGAATTTTAGTTGTTCAGTAGTTAGAAGAGGGAAAGAATTCCAGGCCTGAGGGATGGCCAGAGAAAATGCCCAAAGCTGGGAAATGGACTGTCTTATTCCTGGAACAGCAAGGAGGCCAATGTCACTGGATTGAAGGGTACAGGAGGGGCTTACTAAGATGTAAGCAGACTGGAAAAGTAGATAGCTGATAAAGGGCCTTGAAGGGCCAAACAGACGATTTTGTGTTTGATCCTGGAGTTGATAGTGAGTCATCGTAGTTTACTAAGTAGAGGGGTGACATTGTCAGACATGAACTTTAGGAAAATCACTTTGGTGGCTGAATATAGGATAGATTGGAATGGGGAGTGGTGAGGCAGGCAAACCTACCAACAGGCTATTGCATTAGTCCAGGCACAAGGTGATGAAAACTTGAACCAGAGTGGTGGTAGTGTCAGAGGGAGAAAAGGGGGCATATTCAAGAGATGTTATTGCAAAAGTAAAAATCTACAGATCTTGGCAACAGATTGGATATGGGGGGTGAGAAATAGTGAGGAGTTGAGGATGACACCTGAGTTGTAAGCCTGAGGAACTGGGAGGATGGTAGTGCCCTCTATAGTAACAGGAAAGGTAGAAAAGGAAGAGAGTTTAAGGGGAAAGATAATGAGTTCCATTTCAGACATGTTGAGTTTAAGATGCCTACTGATCACTCAGTGTGAGATACCTGAAAGGCAGTTGGAGATGTGACACTGGAGGTTCACAGAGAATTTAGGGTGGGATAGGAAAATTTGAGAATCATCAGCATACAGAGAGCAATTAAATCTATGTAACTGATGAGATCAGTGTGGTTTAGAGGGAGAAGAAAAGGGGGCCTAGGAAAGAACCCTGTGAGACACCTACAGTTAGACACCATGATCTGAATGAGGATCCAGCAAAAGAGACTGAGAAGGAGTGGTCTGATAGGTAGGAGGAGAACCAGGAGAGAGTGGTGTCCTAAAACCCTAGAGATAAGAAGAAGGTAATCAACAATGTCAAATGCCACAGTGATATTGAGGAGAATGAAGACTAAGTAAAGCCCATTGGATTTGGCAATTAAAAGATTACTAGCAAATTTGGAGAGAGAAGTTTGGGTGGAATGAGGAGATCAGAAGCCAGATTAAGAAAGGAGTTAAGAAGAAAGTGAGAGGAAAGAAAGCGAAAGAGGGAATATCTTTTGTATATGCCCTTTTCGGGGAGTTCAGCCACAAAGAGGAAATATAGGATGAAAGTTACTAGAGATAGAAGGATCAAGTGAGGTTTTTTTTTTCTTTCTTTTTTTATGATGGGGAGACATGGGCATGTTTGTAGATGGTAAGGGATAAACCAATAGAGAGGGAGAGATTGAAAATAAGCTATAGAATGGGGATGATAGAGGGGTCAATCTGTTGGAGAAGAGAGGACGAAATGAGATTACTTGCACAGGTAAAGGGCTTTGCCTTCGTAAGGGGTAAGGTCACTCTTCAGATAAGACAGGGATGCATGAGGAAATAATGGCAGAAGGCACATATGAGTGATATGAAATGAAGAAGAGAAAAGATGGAGTTCATGGTGAATGGCTTCAATTTTTTCTGTAAAATAAGAGGCAAGGCTCTCAGTTGAGAGGATGGAGGGAGTGGGGAAGCTATGGGAGTTTTGAGGAGGAATAAAAATATTTGAGGGGCAGCCAGGTGGCACAGTGGATAGAGTGCAGGGCTTGGAGTCAGAAAGACTCATCTTCCTGAGTTCAAATCTGGCCTCAGGTGCTTACTGCCTATATGACCCTGGGCCAAGTTACTTAACCATGTTTGCCTCAGTTTTCTCATCTGTAAAATGATCTGGAGAAGGAAATGGCAAACCACTCCTGTATCTTTGTCAAGAAAACACCAAATGGGGTCACAAAGAGTCAGATATGACTAAAAATAACTGAACAACTGAAGAAAATATTTAGAAGAGCTGCTGTGGAGAGCAGTTTAGTGAATTGATAGAGGAGGTGTAAAAGGATTGCCTAGCAGCAGTGAGGGCCCCATTGAATTTGTATAACAAATTTTTAGTGGACTCAGTAAGAACGGTTGTGTGATTTTCTCCACTTTGTTCAGCAGCACAAGTATAGGGTTGAAGGCAAAGGATGGTGGGAGTGATCCAAGGCAGAGGCTAGCAGAGTGCAATCAGCAGTAGGATGAGTACTAGGGACTCAAGAGAAGATGATAGGGTAGAGTTGAACTAGTTTTCTAAGGGATTAAGATGGGGAAAAGAGTAGAGTTTGGCTAATGCAGGGGTTATGACCTAGGAGAGAACTGAGAAGTCAAGGGATATGAGGTCATGGTATGGATGAAGAACAGAGTTTGGTAAAGGAAGTTAGAGAGGTAGAAAACAAATTGATTATGGTCAGATAAGAAGATTTTGGAATTACATAGAATGAAAATAGAAAATCAGAGGAAAATAGGTCTTTTAAGAAAAAAAATCATGATAAAGAAAACCCAAATACCATATTTCAAAAACAAACAACTCCCCAGAAATATTGGAAGCAGTCAAGTAAAAATCATGAGAATCTATAGAAAGGAATGCCAAGTTTAACACACTTAGAGTCATCACAGTCAAATTTTAGAGCTATAATATCAAAGAACACATTTTGCAAGCAACAAGAAAAAAAATTCTTCATTTTCCAAGAAGAACCAATCACAATGGTACAAGATTATTCTGTGCTTACTGGGAATCATAAGAAAAAGTGAAATGTGATATTCAGAAGAGCACAGGAGATTGGCTGACACTCAAAAAAATAATATAACCTGCAAGGTTGAACCTAAACATCAAAGAAAATAATTGGAATTTCAGTAAAAAGAAAGAATTTAAGCCAATCCTTTAAATGAATCCAGAGGCAGGCAGGGTATTCAACTTATGAACTGATTAAATAGCAGAAAGGTATATCCTTTCACACTGTAATGAAAAACCAAGAAATGAAATGTTTTCTCCTGGCTAGGGCTAGATAGGGACATGAATATCTGTGAGTCTTTTTTATTATTTGTTGATTGTCTATTAAAAAATTGCTCCCGTATTGACTAAGGGACATAGAGAAGGCAAAAAGGGCATTACTAGATTAAAGCAATCTAAGGAACAAAAGAAACAAGATTTATTTCAAAGGAAAAAAATCTGTACTCTGAAGGGAAAAAAAAGTATGAACATAGGGGCATAGCAATACCAGATTTTAGATTGTACTTAAAGAAAAAAGTCATCAAAACTATCTGGTAATTTTTAAAACAGAAAAGTAGATTAGTAGAACAGATTAGTAAACAATAAACAGAAGCAATCAAACATCAGTAGTCCAATGTTTGGTAAATACAAGCACATAAATTATTGGAGGAAGAATTTTGACAAAAATTTCTGGAAAAACTGGAAAGCGGTTTGGTATAAATTAAATTAGACTAAGACCAATATATCACACCATACACCACAGTAAATGACAAATAGATATATCACCTGGGTGTTAAAATTCACACTGTATAAAAATTAGATGAGATAAAGATTAGGTACCTTATACAATTTTGACTAAGAGAAGAACTCTTAACTGAACAAAAGATAGAAAAATTCTAAAGAAAAAGAGACTTTTGACTATTAAAAATTAAAAAAAACTTTTTCACAGAATGAAATGAAATGATGACAAAAAGAAAGTCACACTCTGAATAAAAAACTAATGAAAAATCCAGAATCCAGATAAAATGAATGAAAAAAAGGAGCTCTACAAAGATGCAGTCACTGTATTAGAGACTTGATCTGGTAGTTTTTCTTTGTCACAGTGTGGGGTTCAGTTTCAAGGCAGGGAATTTTTTTTGGAGAAACTTTTGTCGTCAAATAGATGTAATGTGGAGACAAAAAACATAAATATAACATATTTTAGCGTTTTTAGTATAAATGAACATGACATCTTTTCAAAGGCTTTCCTACATAAACATCTCCTTTTCTCATAGTCAAATGTGATCTGCTGTAGAATATGGCTCAGGAAAGCCTGCCTGTTCTCATTTTTTCTTTCTTTCTTTTTTTTTCTCACTAAGTATACCCTTGGTGTATAGACCAAACTTAGAAAGATGTATTTCATAGTGGTGAGAAATTTTGTATCTAGGTTGATAATTCCCAATTTCTTCTTGGTGTTGATCTTTTTATTCTCTCAGAATCTTAAACTATTTGTGAGATCTTGAAAGTCAATTACCAAGTTCCTTGAATTTTATCCCCTGTAACACAGAATCCTTTGATATGTATACTAGCTTTGCTTCTTGATTTCATCTTTCATCAAGAGCCAATTCTATTTCTTCACATACTGTAAAGGTCATGTTGTGATGACAGTATTGTCACTAATAAAAACAGATCACAATACATTATTGGTTCATTTATGCTACCTTGACTTCTACTCACTATTATGAATTTTTTTATACTGGTTCTGTGACCTTGGACAAATCACTTAACCTTTCAACGTTCCAGACAAATTCCAGAAAAATTGTCACTTTGCATTGATAGGATTATCTGCCTTAGTAGGAGTTACCTACTTTAATGAAATCACAGGTCAATATTTTTTAAAAATCACTAATGCATGGAGTTTTAGGCTCTTTCCCTGACAAAGGTTAACCATACCCTTCCACAAAACTTGCTTTGATATCATAGAGTACTAGGCTCAATGGAACACCAATTTTCCTTATTGCATTGATTCTTACATTCTTTATTACAAGGGCTAGTCAAAAAGGTTACAAAGAAAAAGAGAAATCTTCTCCCTAGGGAGCATTAACATTAATAATGGAACATCTATTAACACCCTACTATTTAACAATTTTAACTTACACTTAACATTTGGAGTTTGGGGACTCTCAGGGAGTATTACATTACAGAACGTCCATTTTTATGCCAAAGCATCAAGACATTTACATGTCATGCGATTTAAATACACTAACATTCATTTCTGTAAAGATCTCAGTTTTGCTACTTCTATCAGCTCAGATAAAATTAATGAAACCTTTATATTAAGAGGGGATGGCAAGATTGGTTTTGTATGTGCATATACAAAATTTTATGAGGAAATTGGCCAGTAGCCAGAAAATGAATCTTTCATCAACCAGTTCATGCTAAAGTAGTAGTGGAGAATTTCCTTCTCTTCTCTACATCCATTCCTGTTTTATTTTGATTCTTTAATGCATCTATGAATGGATCTACCTCCTACATCCTTGGTTTCTAGAAGCTCTTAGGGACATGGTAGGACCAGGTCTTCCTAGGTAGGCTTTATTTAGACTTGCTGGATGCTTCCCTGGACCACACCAACTTTTACCTCCTTACTAGGCTTTTGAGGCCCAGGAGGCCACAACTTCACCAACTCTTACTCCTAATTGCATTGAAGTGGCATTATGAGATAAGAAATACCCCTCCCCCCCACCTAAGACAAAGCAATACCACCTTCTGTAAAGCTCAGAATCTGGCTGACCTCTTATGATGTGTCTTCATCAAGGGATCTTTCACTCTCACTAATATTCTATTTGGACTTGTTCACCAATGGTTAACATACTCCTACTCCCTACTATTCTCCTTATTCAAATTATTCTCAAAGCCCTATGCCAAAGAGCAATTTCCCCTACCCCCAATTCTAGCTGTCTTCTCCTAACCCTACCCTTCAATGTTCTTCTCTTAATCTGCTTGCCCCTTTCAGTCACCCACTGGAACTCCTGAACCATAATGAACAAACTCTTTATTTTAAACTTATTCTTTAACTCCTTCCATCTTCTGGCACTCAACAAGACCTGACTCTGTCCGGATAACACTGCCTTCTTTGCTATTTTTTTTTCTAGTATTGTATGCACTTTTTTCATACTTCTCTGTCACTGGTAGGGGAGTTGGAATACTCCTTGCTCCCCTGAGCCATTTGCAGACTTTCCCTCTATCACAATAACTCGGCAACTTCTTATTAATTACTTTCTAAATTTGTCATCCAATATAGAACCTGGTGGCTGTCATTTCCCAACACACCCTCTCAACTCCCTAACCTCCCAAACCACATTTCCCCCTCTTTATCTTAAAAAAAAATTGATATATTTTGTTTTTTGCTGCCTAAATTTTCTGCTTTCTTTACTCTTCTACTTTCTTCCCTCCCAGAGAGCCATTGCATATAACAAAGAATATTTTTTCTAAAAATAAAAGAGTAAAGGAAAATCAGGAAAACCTACAATTACATTTTTTTAAAATCTGAAAATATGTGCCGGATTCTTCATCAGTGGCCATTCCCCTCACTTCTGCAAAAGAGTTGGGGAAGGTGACTTTTTATATCACTTTTTTTTTGGCATCAAGCTTGTTCTTTGTAACTTTACAGCATTCATTTTCAATTGTTTTCTGATTGTTATTTCTATTTATATTATTGTAGACATTGTGTATATTATTTTCTTGACTCTGCTTTACTTTCACCTTGCATTAGTTCCTTTATGTATTTCCATGCTTCTCTGTGTTTGTTATATTTGTTGTTTTTTATGAAATGGTAATATTTCAGGAATTCATGTGTCATAATTTGTTTCTCCACTTCCCAATTGATGGACATTCACTTTGTTTCCAGTTCTTTGCTACCAAAATGAGAGGGTATGCGTATTTTGGTATGTATGGGTCCCCCCCCTTTTTAAAATAAATAGCCTCTTTGTGTATATGCCTAACAGTAAAATCACTGGGTCAAAGAGTAAGAACCTGATAACCACTTTATTTGAATAATTTCAAATTCATTTACAGAATGATTGTACTAATTCACAGATCCACCAACAATTCATTATCTTTCCACAATCCCTTCAACATTGGCTATTCCTATTTTTTTTTTTTGGTTATCTTTGCTTATTTTCTGGGTGTATAGTAAAAGATTTTTGTTTGGATTTGAATTTTTCTTATTTTTAGTGACTTGAAGCATTCTATAATATGTTTGTTAATAGTTTACAATTAATCTTTTTGTTCATATTCTTTAGCTACATCTATTACACCCTGGTTTTTTGTCTTACATATTTATCTTAATTGTCTATGTGTTTTGGCCAAATTTCTCTTAACAGAAAATTTTGATGGATAGATATTTTTCCACTTTCCACTTTCATTCTTATCTTAGATGCATTCATTTTGTTTGTGAAGAAGCTTTTCAATTTCGTGTAATCAAAAATATCTACTTTATCTTTCATAATTTCCTCTATCCCTTGTTTGCTTAAGAAAACATCTCCTGCCCATAACTGTGAAAGGTATATGATCTACTTCTCTTCTAATTTTTTTTAATGGTATGAGCTTTCAAATTCAGGTCATTTATACACCTATTTAATATTCAGGTCACTTATACACCTATTTTGAATTTATTGTGGAACACAGTATAAGGTGTTGTTCTAAATTCAATTTCTACCAAACCACTTTCCAATTTTCCTAGCAGTTTTTAAAAAAAAAATAAAAGTCTTTTCCTAAGTAATTTATGTTTGAATTCATTAAATGCTGGGCTATTGAAGTCCATTATTCTCCCCCCTTTCACAGTAAGTTCAGACCTGAATCTCAGTTTCCTCTCCCACCTCTTTAATCTTTGTCACCCTTATTTTCTTCACCTGTAAAGTTGGGATAATAATAATTTTGTGAAAATCAGATGAGATAATCCTTGCAAAGTACTTTGCAAACCTTAAAACTCTATGTAAATGCTGTTGATGTTTGTTGATTTGTTTGTTGTCATTATCTTAGGGGATTTTAAAATATATTTTGATGGTCCTTCAGATACCTTAATTTCTAAATTACTCAATCTACTCAGCTTCTATGACCTCCACTCTTCTTCAGCTATACACAACAATATTTTTGATCTTGCTGTCACTCATAGATGTGCTACTTCCATACACAAGAACTCCCACATTCCTTTATCAGATCATAATCTTCCATCTTTCCATATCTTTCTATTTCTCACTCTTCCTAAAATTATTCTGCATCTTCACTTCTCCACTTCCTCCTCCCAAGCTATTATTCCTGCTTTGATTACACTGTCCTACTTTCCTTATCTTGACCCTTTGTTTGGTATACTATCTTCTACTCTTAAAATCCTGGTTTCCTTGGTCTTGCCAAACCTCAACCCTGTATTGCTCCCACAATTGTCCTCCTTTGATCCTACTCACAAGTCACTGGATGTAGGTAGATGAAGTTACAAAACTGTTGGAATTGGTCTGCTACCAATTAATATGATTAAATCTCCACTGAACCCTAATTTCAGCAATGCAATACTTCTATTTCTCATTAATCTAATTTATTCCATTTGGCACAATACTTTTTCCAAACTCTTTTCTCTTCAAGCATCTCATGATATGGCTTCTTCACCCTCAGCTAAGGATCTAACTTCGTATTTCACTTAAAAAAATTGAAGCCGTTCTTTGAGATTTTCTTCCCTTCTCCTCATCTCATGTCCCTCTGATATCACCCTTTACATCCTCCTTTTCCCCTGTCTTTGATATTGAGATGGCCCTGCCCATGCTAAAGCCAGCTCCTCTACATATAACCTTGACTTTATTTCCTCCCATTTTTTTTTCTCCTCTACTCAGCTAAATTCCTGAAAAATTTGTTTATACTCATTGGTACAACCACTTCCTCTTTTTTACACCATTTGCAATCTGGTTTATAACCTCATTGTTCTGCTGAAATTATCCTCTCTAAAACTACCAATAATCTCTGAATTGGCAAATCTAATGGCTTATTCTCAGTCCTCATATTGCTTGCCCTCTCTGCAGCATTTTGACACTCCAGCACCTTCTCCTCTGGAATGCATCATTATCCCTTTACTGGGCTTTTGTGAAACAGATCTCTCTTGGTTATCCACCTACCAGTGTGATTATTCCTCCCTTAATGGATTTCCATTCATGTCCCACCTGTGGATGTTCCTCAAGGATGTGTCCTAGGTCTTCTCTCTCTCTCTCTCTCTCTCTCTCTCTCTCTCTCTCTCTCTCTCTTTCCCTCTGAATTTCATCATCTCACATGAATCCAATTATTTTTAAGTAGGTCATTCCCAGATCTATATATCTAGCCCTAGTCTCTCTCCTGAGCTCCAGTCTCATTATACCAATTATACCAATTATTGGACATTTCAAATTGGATGTCCCATAGACATTTCAAACTCAACGTCTAAAAGAGACCTTTTCTCTCAAAACAACCCCTTTCCAAATTTCTACTCAGGCTTGAAACCTTAGTGTCATCTTACCCCACATATGTAATCAGTTGACAAATTTTGTTATTTCTTTCTACATACCTTCCAAATAATATCTTCACTCACAGAACTCCCAACACAGTTCTGGCCTTCATCTCTTGCCTAGACTACTATATTAGCCTTCTTATTGGTCTTCCTACCTCAATATTCTACCCATTCAAATCCACCTATTCACAGTTGCCAAAGTTATTTTCCAAAAGGGCAGGTCTGACCATATATGTGTCCTACTTGCTGAATTCTAGTATCTCCATGTTACCTCTGGGATCAAATATAAACTCTTCTGATTGCCATTTAAAATGCTTCACAAACTGGCCTGTATTTCCAGTATTTTTTTTACATATTACTCTTCTCCATGTAGTCTATGGTCCAACTATAGTAGCCTACCTGCTGTTCTTTATACCTAAAATCCATCTTCTACCTCTACACCTTTGCCTTGGCTTTCTTCCATACTTGCCATGACCTTTCTCATCTCCGTCTCTCAAAATCTCTGACTTCTTTCAGTATTTGGTGACAAAGACAATTGTTGCAGTCTTTTTTTTTCATCCCTCTAGTTCTTAGCACTTTCTCTTTTAAGGTTATCTTCCATCTTCTCTATATACATCATACACACACATATATATATATCCATATGCACACAATATTTTACATATCCATATATAAACATTGTCTTCTCCAATATAATGTAAGCTCCTTGAGGACTTTTTTTTGGATCCCACATACTTAGCACAGTTCCAGGCACATGTAAAAGTGATTAATGAGTGCTGGCTAATTGGATGCATGATCTCATTTACATGGGTACTACTTTTTCTAGTGTATATTACGATTCATCCATACTTTCTCATTCTGTGTATGTTGAACTTAATCTTATGATAATGATTGCATAGGATTGCAAACAATATTTTGTCTGTTCTTCCAAAAACCTTGGGTAAAAGATCTGCAACATGCTGTAAGCCATGCTCTGATTCTTTTAATATTTTCTGATTACTAATGCAACACCTGAACTATCCATCTGGTATTTCTTAGCCTGTTTACATGACTGGCCCACCCCTTTTCCTAATTGCACATATCCTTGATGATGTGTTTCATGTAATTTTTTTATATGAATGGCATTATTTATAATATTTAAAAAGAGGGACTCCTAGATACTCGGTGACTAAATCCCCAAAGAAGAAAGAGATTATTGTTTTTGAGCATTAGGATGTTAGGTCAATTGATAGCCAAGATGTCTGGAGGATAGAGAGCCTTTTTATCAAGTCCCTCAAATTATCCTTCCTATATAAAAGGCTATAATTGACTACAATTAATTTCACAAGGGAGGCAGCATGGTTCAAAGGAAAAAGATATTAGATTTGGAGTCAGAGAACCTGAGTTCAAATCTTGCTTCTGCAACCTGTGTGACTTTGTGGGATTCATTTTCCTCACACATGAAGATAGTTGTTGTTGTTTTTCAATCATGACCGAATCTTCGTGACCCCATTTGGGTTTTTTTTTGGCAAGGAGACTGGAGTGGTTTGCCATTTTCTTCTCTAGCTCATTTTACAGATCAGGAAACTAAGGCAAACAAGGTCAAGTGATTTGCCAAGGATCACACAGATAGTAAGTGTCTGAGGCCAGATTTGAATTCAGGAAGATGAGTCTTCCTGACTCTATCTGGCACTCTATCCATTGTACCATTTAGCTGCCCTATGTACAAACAGAGGGTTGGGTAAAATTATTTCCAAGGTCTTTTCCACATCTAAATATCTAATGTCATGAAAAATGATTATTGCACAAAAAATTTACTCCCTTTAGTTCTAGCAATGAAGGTTATCACTTTTTCATCAATTTTTGCCCCATCTGCTAATTACAGTGAATAAATATGGTAGTTCACCAAGTACAAAGATTGTGCAAAGTCAAATATTTTGCAGAATCATACATGAAAGCATGAATGTGACTCAGGCAATAGAACATTTTTTATTGGAATAAAAGGAGGAGGGAAGGAGACTGTGGAGTGTCTCTATTGTTGACCGCTCATAGTATATTGAGCAAATCAAGTTTAATCTATTTACACTGTTGTGTTTTAAATTTTCATGTTTTCTTCCTGTTCTTCACTGGAATCCCCTGTGCAGATCAGCAACTGGGCTTGTTGGGTTTGATCTGAACAAATTTCTCTCTTCCCTCAAAAGGATCTGTCTATTCTCTGCCAAATGACCTGTCAAAACTCAGAAATGTCATGTTAATGTTTCATGGACAGACTTGCCCCAGCTGCTTCTGAAAATGGCAGCAACACTTCAATAATTTACATGGGCATGTTTCTGCTCTACTTTGCCTGGGTTTTGTAAAGTTTCAGTCCTGACAAAGTAAATGGAGAAGTAGGGTGTAGAGAGAGCATATAGAGACAGCTGTTGCAAGACCTTTACTTGTTCCAATCCTGTTTTTCTGTATGGCAAGAAACAAACAAACATCCATTCTCCCCTTGAAAGTGGGAAGGAATGATTTCCTTTCCTAAAGGGTATATATTTCAAATCTTATTTTGGAGGAGAAATTTTATACTTATTCCTACCATTTGTCTTTATTGTTTATATTTGTTTTGTTGGTGTTCAGTCATTTTTCAGTGGTGTCTAACTCTTTGTGACCCCTTTCGAGGTTTTCTTGTTAAAAATACTTGGAGCAGTTTGCTATTTCTTTCTCTAGCTCATTTTACAGATGAGAAATTGAGGCAAACAGGGTTCAGTGACTTGTCCAGAGTCATATAGCCAGTAAGTTTCTGAGGACATATTTGAACTCAGGCCTTCCTGATTCCAGACCCAGTGTTCTATCCACTGCTCCATGTAGCTGTTCTTCTTAGCCCCACAGTTTATACAGGGTGTCCCAAAAGTCTTAGTGCAGTTTTAAACTTTAATTTTAGAAGTGTAAATACTAAAAACTTCGTAAAATAACATTTGAAAGGTTCATTATTTACAATCTTAAAATATGTTTCTTAATCAAATAATCAGCAACTTGTGGTATAATCTCTAGTCAATTTTCAAACTTGATATGATTTTCTTTAGCTGCTGCTCAGTTGCTAATAGACCGCATTTATAATCCTAGCCTTAAGATTATACAAGGAATGAAGTTTTGATGCACATATGATAGTTTTGATGTTATTGCATTAGAAAAAGTCTAATGGAAACAGATCAGATGCCTGAGGTGGTCAAACAAAGGAACCTACTCTACTGATTGGTCTGGGAGTGTCACTGTAAACACATTTCATAATTTACAGGTTGCTCTGTCTTGTTAAAATTGAAATATATTATTCAAAATTCATAAACCTAAGTATAAAATAAATTTAAATCATTAAAATCTCAAGTGATATTTTTGTTAGTTTATAGTATTTAGACTTCTGAAGTTATTAAAGCTTACAACTGCATTAAGAGTTTTGGGACACCTTGTATTGTCTAGTTCAGAGGATCCTTCTGGCTAGAGACTGTGTACTTCTTTTCTACCCTTACATTGCTTAGCACAGGAGCCCTTCAAAAATCTTTGTAGATTATTGATTTAGCAGGTTGAGATTTGTTGTTGTTATTCGATCATGTCCAATTTTTCATGACCCCATTAGGGTTTTCTTGGCAAAGATACTGGAGTGGTTTACCATTTCCTTTTCCAGCTCATTTTCCTGATGAGGAAACTAAGGCAACCTTGGTTAAATGACTGATCCCAGGTTACACAGCCCTGGGTTTGAGGCCACATTTGAACTCATGAAGATGAATCTTCCTGACTCCAGGTTCAGTACTCTATTCACTCCACCTAGCTTCTCCGACAGGTTGAGACAAACATGAATAAAAACGTGCTTTTTGCTTAATTTTTTTTTCAAGATGGAAAGAAGAAAGGACCGAGAGTTGCCTATGTTATGGAAATGCTTGTTTTATTCCATAAATTAAAAATAACAATTATTACACTCCAAATTCTATATATCTGTCCTAGAGAGGCACACCAAACTCTTAATTAAGATACACTTATGATTCTGAAGGTCCACTGGCAATATTGGGTTCTGATATATGCATTTTATTTCATAATCAATTTTAGTCAGTTTTTGGGAGAATAATAATAATACTTATTACAATTGTAATAGTAACTGACATTTATATAGTGCTTACTATATTCCAGACACCGTGTAAGTGCCTTACAATTATTATCTCTTTGATCCTCACAATAACCCTGGGACGTAGGTGTTATTATTACTCCCATTTTACAGATGAGGAAACTCAGGCCAAAAGGGGTTAAGTGACTTGTCCAGGGTCACTGGGAATAATATATTTAATTAATTATAATATATATTGTTGCTCAGTTGTATCCAATATTTTCATGACTCCATTTGGCAAAGATACTGGAATGATTTGCTATTTCCTTCTCCATTTCATTTTACAGATGAGGAAACTGAGGCAAAGTTAAGTGACTTGTTCAGGATCACACAGTTTACAAGTGTCTGAGGCTAGATTTGAATTCAGGAAGATGAGTCTTCCTGAATCCAGTCCAGGTACTCTTTCCACTATGCTACCTAGATGCCTACAATACATGTTGTTTGATTCAATTATTTAACTGAGATGAGCTATTTTGTGGTATGTTAGACTATGGATGCATATTTTTATGCATGTGCACAGTATTAAACTATCTGTGTAGGGAAAGGTTCTAGAGGTCAAGGGGACTTTGCGATTCGATGGAAATAGTTGAATTAGGGTTCAAATTGTGCTTCAGATATTACTAATATCTTTAGGCAAGTCATTTGCTCTTCCTGAGCCTCAGTTTCCCCATCTGTACAATGAGGGGACTGGACTTGATGAGGTGTGTGATGAAGCCAGCTTCCAACAGCTCAAGAGCCAATTGTTAAATTTTCAGTGTGAATATTTACATCTCAGAAATCAGGAAATTCTACAAGTCAGAGCTTAATTTTTTGTTTTGTTGATTGTCTAGGCTTAATAAAGCAACAAGGAAAATGTTAATAATGCAGATTACACCGCAAAATACTTTTTCAGAGAGTGTTTATCCTTCTGGACTAGATGAACTTTGAGGTCCTTTCCTTCTTTAGATCTATGATTCTATGTGTTTACAATATTACCTCATGTTTTATATGCTCCCCAACCAAATGCTTTTAAAGTCTGACTTGGAAAGAGTTAATGCTGAATTTTAGTTAACCAGTAAATTTTGCCTTATGTTTAGTTAATAACATATTTCTTACGTCCCCTCCCAAACAGAGAATTCCTTCAGGGCAGTGCACCAGTATTTGTATGCCCTGCAAGAGGAAGATTTAGGTTTGCTATAGGGAAAAGCCTCTTAACAACTAAAGCTATCTAAAAGTGGGATGGGCTCTGGAAGTCTTTAAGCAAAGGCTGGAAGATTTGGCTGCATGAGTGATCTGTAGAGGGAATTTATGACCAGGTAGAGATTGGATTTGATTATCTCTGTGATCCTTTACAAGTCTGAGATTTTTTTTATTCTGTGACTCAGTGCCTGGGACAATGACTTGTTCATTTGTTGAATGAATAAACATGTTGTTAGAACAATCTTTCATTTTTTCCCCCTCCTTTGGTGGCAATCTGGGTTAAGTGACATGTCCAGGGTTACACAGACAAGTGTCTAAGGCTAGATTTGAACTCAAGTCATCTTGACTTCAGGGCTGGTGCTCTATCTAGTGTCCCACCTAGCTGCCCTATAGAATAATCTTTAGCAAACTTCATTTTCATCTTGTTACTTTCCTGCAAATGTTTCCTATTTCCTGTTGTATAAAATCCAAACTTCTCATCAAGTTTCTCTTGGCATTTCCCCTCCACCAAGTGTCCTTAGGCTAACATCTTACCACCTTAAATTTTTATTATTCAGGGTTATAATACCTCTATGTTTTCCACATCAATCCATAACCATTTATTAAATGCCTACTATGTGCCAGGCACTTTGCTAAGCACTGGGGATACAAAAAAGGCAAAACATAGTCTTTGCCCTGAAAGAGCTTACAAAATCTAATGAGGAGACAACATGGAAACACATATATGTATGCATACATGTGTATATATACATATAAACAAACAAATTATAGATAAGAGAAACAGGAAGTAATTAATAGAGGGGAAGGCTCTAGATTTAAAAGCTATTGGATTCACCTGCCATTTATTTCGCCTTCACATCACATCCTAGAATACCTAAAGTTTTATTCACAGAATCAATAAATATCACTGTTGGAAGGGACCTCAGGGATGATCTAGTCCATTTTACAGATAAGGGAAAAAATGCCTATTGAGAAGATGTGATGTGCCCAGGGTCACACAATCAGTAACCATCAAAGCTGAGACTGGAAACCTGACTACTACTCTAATTTTCTTTCTATGACAACATGTCTCCTTTTTTTCTTGGTCATCCCACTTCGTTTTCTCAGTTTTGTTACAGGACTCAGATGGGAGGCCAGGGATGTGTGTATGTGTATGTGTGTGTGTATGTATATATTTTTATGACACGAAAGGAGAGAGGAGGTAAAGATTTTTGCTTGTTTTTCTTGGCTGATTTTTCTTATCAGCCTAGAAAAAAAGAAAGATGCAATTTCCTGAACTGGGAGGGGATTATTCACAGAGCTCTGGAGAATTTACCAATTATTTTCAAAGAAAGTTGGGGGTGAGGTAGAGAGAGTTGTAACAGTCTAGGGAGAGTATTTCCTGAGAATAGGGATGTTAGAATATTTGGTGATCATATCCAGCTGAAAGTAATGTAACATTATATAACAGTGTTCTTATTCTAGGGCCAATGCTTTATCTCTTTACCCAAAGTAATGCTGCTAAGATGCTTGGAGTATTCTGATTTGAGTACCATTATCTTTTGGATAAAGAGAAGATGCTATCCAGTTTTTATTTTTTTTCCCTCATAACTTTCTCTGTGCTAACTTCCTCACCCAACTACCTACTCTGTGGAAATGAGTGGAGCTTTCCTGGCACACAGCACAAGGGATGTCTATCCTGTGGTGGGCAGGGGGCCAATGCTACATTGCCAGAGTAAGCCAACTGTTCACTCTCAATTTTGATCTTGGCTCAAGGAAGGGCCACCTCCTGCCATGTCTGCTACTTACAGAAAAAAAGGAACTAGGTTCTTGCCACTGCTTCAGTTTGCAAGCCAGGGCCCACTGCTTCTAACTGGGTAAGAGACATGAACAATCCAATGAGTCTAATGTATTTACTCTCCACAGTTAATTGATCTTCTATTGACTTTTTTTTTTCAGAACAAAATCAAGCAACAGACCAAATAAATCAAAAGACTTGGCTTTCCCTAAGAAAAGCAAAATGGATCCAGTAACCATTTCAATT
This sequence comes from Vombatus ursinus, assembly GCF_900497805.2. Lineage (NCBI taxonomy): Eukaryota > Metazoa > Chordata > Mammalia > Diprotodontia > Vombatidae > Vombatus > Vombatus ursinus. Next base: position 5,944,330 of record NW_020946557.1, on the reverse strand, counting down.
GCTATGTTGCTTAAGTGGACAATAAAAACTACAGGGTTAAAAAATTAAAATGATCATAGTCACCCTGAATTTGTTGAGTTGCTTAAATGTAGAGGCCTGAATGGGTGATAAAAGATGAATCAGTGAGACCTTGCCCTCCCCATGGACTGGAATGGGAAACATACTTTGCTTTTGGCAGGAAGAAGCTGGCCTTGTCATTGACCAGTTCTTCAGTCCCAGCTGCAGTCTGATTGATGGCCCAGAACTGGTGAATGCTCTGGAGGGAGCTGTTTGCCCCTATTTTCCATCTGGAGCTGCTGGGATATAGCTCACTCTGATGATGGCTACTGAATGGGCTAGATTGGCAGGACTTCCGTAGGAAGGAAGACTGGTGGCCGAGGTGTCAGCAAGGAGTCAGCACATGTCAAATAGGAATGAATGGAGTGTTCAGTGCTCAGAAGTCAACTTAGACCATGATTTCTTTGCTGTGAATATTCCCTCTACCAATGCAAATCATAACTCCCTCCACCCCTTCTCATCCAATGCCACTGTTGTCCTTATCTCAGCATTAATTCTCCATAGAGAACTCTGTGGATCCCAACGCTGAATAACGGAATTGTAAAAGGAAAAAAAGAAATCACTAAAGTATTGTGATTGTAATTGTGAGTAATGTAACTCCATAGTTAACTGATCAATTTGATTCAAATACGACAAAATCAACCAAAAACAGCAAAAGAAAACCCAAAGGTAAAATAGATCTAGTTACCTTGGTTGGAAAGTCTCTGTTGTCTGGATTTCATGTTCCTAAATGGAAAAAGTTAATACAGGGTTGAGAGACTAGAATGGTCACAGCTTCTTCACAGATTATGTGAACTGAGCTACCGGTTGGGCATTGGAGGCCTCCTGCTCATGTGAAAAGAGTGCTGTACTTGGAAGCAAGATGACCTGAGTTTAAATCTCAGCTCCACTACTTACCAACAGTCACTTAATTTCTCTGGGTCTCATTTTCTTTTTCATTGAAAAAGTTAGTTTTGTGTAGATTCTTTTTGGAAATTACCTTATTTCACCTTACTCTGAAATGTCCTATGAAGTTCATATATGTATGTATGTATGTAAGTATATAATATGATTCGTATATATGCCTTGATATCCTATTGTTAAAAATACAGTTGATACTATTAGATTTATTTAAGACATTGTGCAATCTGGCTCCATCCTACCTTTTCAGACTTATTTCATATTGTTTCACTTAGTACAATCTATGTTCCAGTCAAACTCAACTATTAACTATTCTAACTCTCACTTTTGTACTTTTGCATACACCACCTCCCCTACCTAGAATGACTTTTTTGCTATTTAGTTTTCTTCCTCAGTTCAGGTGTCACCCTTTTGCCTAAATTTCCTTGATCCTTGCAGTCATTTGTACTTTCTCCCTCCTCAAGTTTTCCTAGAACACTTTGACCAATCCCTTTACCTCTTCACTCTCTGTCTCATACCTATTTATTTGTGAAAATGTTGTATCCCTCTCTTAGAATGTAAGTTTGAGGATATTTACGATTTTATGTTTGCTTTTGTATATAGCAACTTGCACCGGACAAGTGCTTCATCATTATTTGTTGAACTGAATTGGTGTCCAATCTTTAGTCAGTACCCTTTAGAAAATTCTCATGGCATGGTTATGTGGCCAGATTATCAGTTAGTGATGCTTAGGTACTGTGGAAATTGCCAATGTGGCTAATAATAGGGAAAACATATACTTATACTTTATACTTAAATTTGTATGGTGTTTATACTTTATACTTTATGTATGTTATACTTTAATTTGTATGGCATTTCCATATACATTACTAAATACATTAATTTCTAGCACTTAGCACAGTACCTTGTAAAGGGGATGAAGTTAGACCTATGTAGTAACTAAACTCTGGCTCAGTATTCTAGAGACAGGCCTGCTATGTTGCCCTTCTGGTACTCTGAAGGTTGGGGAATCTTTCCTCTACTGCCATTGAGATCCCACTACCTATGTTTTCCTTATTGTTAGAGTTTGTGACTAGCACCTCTTCACTTTCATTTAACTACTTAACATTAATTAGCTTTAACTACTTAAAATTAATTCGCTTTTACAAAGGGAAAGTTACTTCAAAGATATAGAAAGAACACACATGAAAAAGCATGTCCCCAGAATCTTAGATTCTGGGAAGGAGTAGATTCATAATTTAGCTTAGTAACTACGTAGCATTGGTCCCAACAAATTAAGGTTCAAAAACAATGTTCTTTGCCAGAAGAGTCCTTTTCTCAGCTACCACTGGGCTGGGATCCCTAAATATTACTCCCAAAGGTTTCTCTTTGCTCTTCAGGGCATAAACCTTGTGTTGATTGCAAAACCTACTGGGGATTCTGAAATCCTGTATTCCTGTATGGCTCATTCTCTCAGCCTTTCAAAAATCCCAAGGTCAGTTGATTCCATTCCCTTCTGGGCATGATCACTCACTGGACTCCATGAAGCCACCAAATGAAGTCAAAGGAGTAAACGAGTTGGTTGTCTACATTCTACAAATCACAATCTCTCCAAGGCAGTATTTTCCACGTGGAAAGGGTGCATCAGTGAAGCAAGCTTATGGGATTTGTGCATGTGTGGGCTCCTACTGTACCTATGATTTAATTAATATGGGGTGTTTTAGGGAGGAGCTTCTTTTATCAATGCAAATATGCACATTCTCTGCAACATAGTTTTAGAGAGTTGTCTGGGACCATTAAGAGTTTAAGTGACTTGTCCAGGGTCACACAGATAGCATCAGGGGCAGAGCTTGGACCCAAGTCTTTTTGACTTTAAGGCTGGCTCCTATCCACTCTATCACACTGATCTATACCCAATAAATGCTTGTTGAATGGAAATTCTTTATGCAAAAACCCTAAGGGGGATATTATTATCCCCATTTTTACAATCAGAGACCAGCCTTAGAGAGGCCAATGTATTTGACTTTGATTTCCAGCAAAATTTTATAATACTTTATTAAAGGGATAGCATGTGAGAATTTAGAAAGGAAAGCAGTGATTTTTAAGTCAGAATGGTTCATCTAGAGCAGACTAACCCTGTTTTCTTGCTTCATTTTTTTTGGACAGTATAAGTAGATTATAATTGTATTTGTATTCTTCTTACTTGAAGAAGCAAACAAAAGTGTTGACAGAATTGATTTTAGGTTGAGCCTCTAGTAATAAGAAACATTACTTTAGAGGACAATTGGCTCTTTCATTTTGAATTGCTCATGGTGAGCATAAGCAAAAAAAAAAGTCTCCATAATTTTTGAAGCTTATTCACCTGCAACTGTTGTAGATGATGAAGAGAAAGAAAAATTCTACGGATAACTTGACCAGATCCTTCAAACCAAGTCAACAAAACATGATACTTAAGGATTAATTATGAAGGTGGGCACAGAGAAAGATGCTGGAAAATATGCCTAAGGTTTGAGAAATTGAAGAGACCAAAGGCTTGTAGACTACTCATGAGATTTGTGCATTGACATTTTTCTTATAGAAGAGAGTCAGAAGGTACCAGATATGGCAAGTACCAAACAACATCATAATAAATGAAATTAACTATCCAGGAAGTGACTGTTTATTGATATGGAAGCCTTATCAAAATCATCTGTCTGTATGCAGTCAGTCCATCACTCAATTAGATAAAAGGTAAAATTAACATCAAATGAGAAAGAAAATAAAGACCAGAAGACATCACATACAAATGCATCTGTTTCAACTCAACCTATTTAAAGAAGCCACTGGTATTGAAAAAAGGGGGAAATAGAAATGGGCAAAAAAATAAACTTTAGTTATTGCCATTTCCTACAAAAGTTCATTGCCAAAATGATGAGGCCAAAAGAACCCAGATACTCCCTTAGTAATAAAACACTTGTTCTCCTTGCCATGTGGAAAGAGATTGCAAGTAAGGGAAATATTGATTTAGATTACAAGCTCATTTGCAAAAAAAAAAAAATGAAGCTGCTGGAAGATTGGGAATAGCCTCACCCCATAAAACAAGAAACAGAAATGGAAATGAAACCAAATCTATAGAAACCTTGACCTAAACCCAAGTGAATAACATCATACTATGAATGTTTTACTTCACTAAGAGAAAAAGTGATAGGAAAGCAACAAATAGGCAAAGAAAAAAATTGAAGTGATATGTTAGCTTTTAAAAAATGATACATTTTTATCATCAGTGACAATGGAGGTATCACAATTGAACCAAGAATCCCTCCATATGCTATTTGGAGAAGTTGAATTGGCACGTAAAAATACAAGATTGGGAAGAGTAATGGGACCAAACTAAGTACATGTCAAGGAAATCTTTGAATTGGAAGTCATTAATCTTCAAGGCACTGAGAGATCATTTTACAAGGTATTTCTGGGAGAGGAAGATAAAAGAAGAATGGAAAAATCATAGATGCTACTATCTTCCCAAAGGCAATCAACATTAATAACTAACAATCATTTTTGATACTATTTTTATGAGAATGATCTACATGTACATTAAGGATAACATTAATGAAAATATGAGAAATGGAACAGGTAGGCTTTTAAAAAATTATTTTCTATGGCACATTGTATACCCACAGTCACATAGTTAACTAAAAAATGTGAAGAGTAAAATATTCTGATATGTTTTTCTTGTTTGTTAATTTAAAAAAAATCATTTGACATTAGAACAAAATGCAGACAATTTTCCTTCCATAAGAAGTACCTCATGAACATGTTAAGATTATATCTGATTAATTTTAATATATCTATATCCATCTATCTCTAACATCTATCTATATTATCACAGAGAAAACTGCTAAACGACCTTTGATTATTATCATCAAGAAAAGCATGAAACAAGTATATAACCTGCTACAGTTCTCCACTGTCATAGAAGATCACATACATAGAGTTCAGAGAGCAGATAAATTAGCTAGAGATGATGAGATATGCCCAGATGCTTCAATTTGAGGCTAATATTATGTTGATTGCTTCCAGATCCAGAATATTGGTATCTGAATGCAGACTATAGCATACAATTTTCCCTTTTTTGTGTTTTTTCCTTTGAAAACCGTATTTTTTTAAAACTGTTTTTTCTTTCACAACATGACTAACATGGAAATATGTTTTACATGATTGCACATATGTAACTTATATCAAATTGCTTACCATCTTATGGAGGGGGGAGAAAGGAAAGGAGGAAGAAAATTTGGAACTCAAAATTTTATAAAAAATAAATGTTAAAAATTGTATTTACATGTAATGGAAAAAATAAAATACTATTAAAAATATCTGTTTACATGTCACATCTTCTCCAGTAAAATACAATCTTCTTGAAGTTAGGGACAATTTCAATCCCATATTTATAGTTTCAGTGCCTCCACAGAATAGTCATTTAATAAATATCTTTGAATTTGAATTTGGGAGCTATAGCTATCAAATTGAATTACAAAGTCAGGATCTAATAAGATTTTACTGGCCAGAATGATAGGCATAATTTAAGAAGATAGACTCTAATAGGGAAAAATTCTTAGTCATCTACATGAATACAATTAGGGGAACCATGATGGCAACAGTTTGTGTGAAATATATTTGGAATTTTCAGTGGAGAACAAGCTTAATATAAATCAACACTGAGACCTGGGCAAACAAAAAAGGCAATTTTAGGTTGACTTCATAGATATATTATATGTAGGAAGAGGGAGATGATATTCTAGGGGCATTTTGTTCTGGTCATTACATATCTTGTTCTGTTTTGTTCTAGTCATTACACATACATTTTGTTCAAATATGGGTAAAACATTTTGGAAAGGATGTTGGCAAGTTGGAATCCATCTGAAGGACAGTGATGATTAGATGAAGAGAATATGCCATAAAAGGATTGGTTAAAGGAAATGGAAATATTTAGCTAGAAGAAAAGCAGACTAAGAGAGGATATGCTAGTTATCTTGAAATATTTGAAAATTCCTCATGCGGAAGAGAGATTTAATTTCTTCTGCTTGACCCAAACAGCAGAATTAATAGTTATGGGTAGAAATTATTGAGATGCAGCTTTGGGATCAATGTAAGGGTAACGCAACCATTTCTCCATATTTCATGGAGCATGCTCAGTCAACATTCATAGAGCTGGGTAACCATTTGGAAGTTTTCTGGGGTGGGGGTGCTGTTTCCAGCTATGTATATTTTATTGGTGAGGAACTTGTACTGTAATAGGGCAAAAAGTCTCCTTATTTCTAGCTTCACTACAGAGACACAAGAATTGATGACTTGGAAGATTTGCAAAAGGGATCTTTTTCCTCTGAGTGTTACTCTCCTCCTTGCTGGATATTTTGACTGTTATTTATCTAGACTTTTGAGTCCAACTGTATGTATTGGTGTTTTTTTTTTTAAGGCAATTGGGGTTAAGTGACTTGTCCAGGGTCACACAGCTAGTTAATGACAAGTGTTTGGTCTGAGGCTAGATTTGAACTCAGGTCCTCCTGACTTCAGGGCCAGTGCTCTACCCACTGCGCCACCTAGCTGCCCCATGGATGTATTGTTAAATGCAGAAATGCTCACCATCTTCCCTAACCCTCCCTCTCCCCCCCAAAAAGAAAACAAAAACTAATTTTGTCTTAGCCATTAACTCCAATTTTGAAAATGGACCAGTTCATCATTTGACGGGCTGATACCACAATGCCCTATTGTTTTTATAGCCTATAGTCTCTCAAAGATATGTTCATACCTTAAAGTGATATTGTAGGAAAATTCCTTAACACTTAAGTTTAAAATCTTAATCGAACAATTTGATTGAGATGTTTAGGATTTTTGTGTTTATAGTAATTGGAGGAAGGGGTTCCCTCACCTTTACATTTGAGTAAAATGATACCCAAGGGACATAAATCTTGCTATAGGGTATGGGAACAAAGGGAAACAAGCTGTATTAAGTGTTCTACATATGTTTCATTTGAACCTCACACCATCCCTGGGAGGGAGGTGTTATTATCCCCAAACTGAGAGATAGACATTAAATGACTTTCCTAGGGTCATATAGCTAGTAAGTGCCCAAGGCAGGATATGAACTCAGGTCTTCCTGATTCCATGTTTAGCTCTCAGTCCACTGTACCACCTAACTACTCTGGCCATGATGACAGTTTTAGGGTGTGGACACTGGTAAGAAAGAGTCAAGAACCAGTATGATCATAGAGTAGAGCTGTGGTTGTGAAATGATTTTAGAAGGAATGATCTCAGATTTTATTTTGGCTTACCTTAGCACAACTTGCTTTCTAAATTTTGATTCCTTTTGGAAATGTAATGTTAATATGCCTATTCAGAGCATATGAATATTGGTTCCAATTATGTCATAGTGCTTTGCAACTCTATTTTTATACCGAGTAATCCAATCTCCTTACTTTTTTTTGTAATAAAATTCATTCTCAAAACAATGTTAATTAGAAAAAAGAAGGTTCTTTGTAGAAGTAGGATTGCATTACATATTTCCCACTTTTATAAGTAATTAAAAATATTCTACACTGATGTCATACTTTGTAAGATTCCTATTTACTTAAGCATATTGATTGTGGGTTAGAACAGGCTGAAAACCTGGGTTAGAATTATGTCTCTGACATTTACTGCCTCAGCGATGTTGGGAAAGTGATCTTTACCTCTATGAGCCTCTGTTTCCTTATCTATAGAGTAGTAATAGTAGTAGTAGTATTACATAACTCTCAGGGCTGTTGTAAGAGATCACTTTGTAAGCCTGTTTTTATTGTTCAGTTATTTTAGTCTGACCTTTTGTGATCTCATTTGGGATTTTCTTGGCAAAGATACTGGAATGGTTTGCCATTTTCTTCTCTAGCTCATTTTCCAGATAAGGAAACTGAGGCAAACAGGGTTAAATGACTTGCCCAGGGTCACACAGCTAGTAAGTGTCTGAGGCCAGATTTGAACTCACAAAGAGGAGTCTTCCTGACTCCAGGGCCAGTGCTCTATCACTGCACCACCCAGCTGCCCTTGTAAACCTTAAGGGGCTTTATAAAACTGAGCTATCGTGTCTATTAGTTTCTTGAAGACCACCCTCATTTATCTAAACTTTGTATCCTTTCTAGCACAATACTCTTAATAAATACTCTTTTGAATTTGATTTATTGAGGTAATTCAAAACCCCAGAATGTGGAGTTAGAAGATCTGGGTTCCAATTCTGACTGTGCTGCTTGAGACCTATGTGGCTGTGGGCAAGTCATATCACCTTGCTTGGCATCAGTTTTCTCTTCTGTGAAATGAAATGCTTTTAATGGATGTTTTTTAAAGATACCTTATAACCCTAAATTCTATGAAACAGCTATCTCATGATTAATGAGGTGCTGATTATTCTGACTTCTAATGACCCTTCCTCCTTTCCTTGTCAATCCTTGCCCAAGGTGAAGTGAAAGGAGGTGAAATATGAATTTGGTGATGACATTACTTAAAAGTAGCTCTTGTCTGATGAAAGGATATGTCAAAATAAATGGCTAAGATGGAATTCTTGGCTTTTTATGATCTCTTTGGGATACAGACCTAGTAATGGTATTGCTGGATCAAAGGGTATGCAGTTTGATTGTCCTTTGGGCATAGTTCCAAATTGCTCTCCAGAATGGTTGGATCAGTTCACAACTCCACCAACAGTGAATTAGTGTCCCAATTTTCCGTATCTTCTCCAACTTTTATCATTCTCCTTTTCTGTTATATTAGCCAATCTGATAGGTGTGAGGTGGTGTCTCAGACTTGTTATAATTTGCATTTCTCTAATCAATAGTGATTTAGACTTTCAGGGCTTCTTAAACTTTTTCCACTTGTAACCCCTCGAGTGCTAAACTGTGGGTCACAACCAGCATTTTTTTCATATGACTATAGATAGTGCTAATTTCTTCATCTGAAAGTTGCACGTTCATATCATTTGACCATTTATCAATTGGGGAATGACTTGTATTCTTGCAAATTTGGCTAAGTTCTCTATATATTTGAGAAATGAGGTCTTTTTCAGAAACACTTGCTGTAAAAATTGTTTCCCAGCTTTCTGCTTTCCTTCTAATCTTGGTTGCATTGATTTTGTTTGTGTAAAACCTTTTTAATTTAATGTTATCAAAGTTATCCATTTTGCATTTTGTAATGCTCCAACCAACCTCTTTTTACAGAGAACCAAAGAGGTTATATGACTTGTTCAAGGTCACGCACAGACTGCATTGGAGCCAAGACTTGGAACTTGACTCCAAAGTCAAGGTTTTATCCACTGTAACATGTTGTCTCCAATTAAAAGCAATGGTTATTTGCATGCAAATTGAATATTGAAAATTACTTGATATAATGATATAGAGGATAGTCAGTCCTTGATTCCCTCATGAGACACAATGAAAGCTATTTTATTCACTCTTTTCCAGGCTGCACTCTCTACTTCCTCTACCATGGCACAGAAATCTCTTTAACCTAGAAGTTCACTCTAGCCCTAGAATTCACATCTTGGAAGTAACGTCCACCCCTCCCTCTCAGGAATGGAGACTCCTCTCAGAATCTCCATTTAAAGAGAGTACCCAGGCCCGCCATGTCTTCATTTTTCACCAGGCTGAACTCTGGACTTCTCTACCATGCCCCTGTTGGGTACCTTCATTCTCCACTCTTCTCCCTCCACTCTTCCCCCTCCCTTCCCTCTAGCTCAGCTTTTTTTTTTTTTAATATGTTGTTTTCCCTCATTGGAATGTAAGATTCTAGATGGCAGGAATTGCCATTTTGCTTGTATTTAAATTCCCTGTGCTAGGTACAGTGCCTGAAACATGGCAGGTACTCAATAAATGCTTGCTGACTGACTGAGTTGCAAAGATCCTTAGTTATCTTACGCACTACGAGGGAGAATTTATATAACTCAAAGTAACATTCTTCCTTGGGAGCAATCCTTTCTCATGACTGATTGCCTTGTTTTAGTTAAGCTTGGGCAGACTTTACAAAGATTCAGTAAAGTCACATGGTGATTTGAGTACAAAAGCCACCATCCTACACAAAAGCATCTATTTTTTTGTGACAGATCAATCAAAGGATCTTAGAATCATGGATTTAGCTGGTAGGTGAAAAAAAAAATGGTGTAATGAAAAGAATACAGGATTTGGAGCCAATCTGAGGTCTTTACCTCTTTACTGAGAGTCTTCTGCTCTTTACTCCCAGTGTGAACTTTTAAAGTTCACTTAAGTTCTTGGAAGTCTAATTTCTTCATATGTAAATTGGGGGTAATAGTATTTCTGCTGCTTACTTCTCAGTATTTAGCTAGGAAAGTGCTTTGAGAATTGCAAATATAAATGCAAGCTGTTATGGTAGCAATTAGATTTGGTGACACTAGAGATTGGTCAAGTACATGGAAATTCAACTGCAAGTTAAGGGTTCAAAAGCCAATTTCCAATACATTCTCCCTCCCACACCCACACTTAAAAAATAATACAGGACATATAAATCACAAAATGTTTCCCCCACCCCCCAAAAAAGGCTTGTCCAACTTCATGTTCACTGAATCCGCATAGGCTAAATTTCCATTTCGTGATGGAAAAATGAACATTTCTTGGTCGAAGATAAAGATCTTAAAAGAAAACCTCAACTCCTACAGTTTCTTGGACATCAGTTAGCCACCAGTTTGAAGCAGATGTATAGATGAACTGAAGCACAGGCTTATCCCTGAGGAAATAAGGCTGTGTGGGGGCAAAGATGAATGGTGGGTATACAGAGGTATCTGGAAGGAAAGGGATCAGACCAGTGAATTAAGTTGCTGAGTCATTGAACTGGACCAATTGAAGAGATACTTGCATCCTGCCAATTAGAGTTAAACCTGGAGGTGCTTCATGTTAGAATTACTGTAGTTAGAGGAAAAGAGTCTGATATTTATAATAAGGCAAAACCCATATTCTGCTTTTGAATTAGGCTAAGGTATACAGAGTCACCTTCTGCTTAAGTTATCTCCAACAAATCCACACACGTATTCTTCCAACACATACCATCCTCCTCACCAAAAAGGAAGTGTTAGATACATGGGACATCAATAACATCCTGTTCTTCACTTTTGACCTGGAAATCCTGTCACTTCTATCAACTAAAAGATGTCTTGGTTGGATTTTTGAGCTCATTTTTTAGTTCTTGTTATCTCATTTTCTCAGGGTATTTTTTTAAACCCCTTCCTCCTTTTCCACAGTTCGTGCAAAAAAAAAAAAATTCTCCCTATACCAGGTTCATAGACTTTAGATTTAAAGGCTAGAAGGGACATCAGAGGCTATTTAATTTAACCTTCTTATTTTACATATGAGGAATATATGCCCAAGGAAATGAAGCAACTTGCCAAGAATCACATGAGTGTCAAGTCTGGGATTCTGTGGCCAGTCTTCAAGCTCCAGATTCATTGCTTTGGCCACTGAATCATCCTGCTAATGAAGTAATTAAATGAGGCATTGTAGAACTGTTAAATTCATCTCCAAGTTTCTATGTATAATATTAAGGCAGCTGCAGAGCCCAATTCCCTTACCATGCTGGTAGAATCCATTTTTTCCATAAACATAGCTTCTAGGTCTCCATTTTATTTTTTCAGCACAGAGGCTTCTATCACTGCCCAAACTTCACTGACTTTTGCCTGCAACCTTCTCTGGTATTCACTGCAAATCTTTCTCCTCATGAAATGTGTAGATGCAGAAAATGTTTTTAAAAACTGTAATTGACAATGGAGTGGAGAAAAGCTAAGCACAAATATAACTGATTCTTTCCCCTGCTGTGTAGTTGTGTAGTAAGGAAACACAACTCTCCACTAGAGGGCATCACTAAGCTGTTATGTTATCATAGCCAAGAAAATACACCCTCAGTCCAGAGGATTTCTTGCCAGTGAATGTACTTTCCACATATGCTTGACATGTGGGACACTAGGCAGACAATTGGGAAAACTGTAATGCATCAGAGGTTTCCAAGTTCTTTTCTTTCTGGATATCAAATAGAGGGAATTTTTTCTTCTAAATTTTGAAGAAAATAGAACAGAAGTCTTAGGAGAGATTGGATAACTTTCCCAAGAGTTGAATGCATTGAATATTATATGCAGCGGTGCAGAGCTTCAGATACACAGTTTGTCTTTCTGTTTTTGATTTTTTTGAGGACCATTTAACTTAAGAAGGCTTTAACATCAGAATAGTTTTCCTGATATTTGACTTGAATCTGTCATGTAGTAGTTTTATCTTGTTTCTTTTATTCAATCCTCAATGCAGATGAAGAAAATAAATTGCTGTTGAGTGCTACTGCTATTCTTGTTTTTAATTGAATGATCCAATTTCCTTTATTTTTCTTTGTAGGTGTGTCAAAGATGCTAAGATCTAGTCTAGACTTTAGGCCTCCCTAAATGCTATCAGATTTCTGGTACAGCAGCTGCTAATCTCAGACTGTCATAGGATAAAGGACCCTTGTCTGCAGACCTAGGGATGTTTTTTTGAAATTTTTTACTTGTTATGAAATTTGCCTGATCCAAGAAGTCCAATAGATTATAAATCTTGAAACTGGAGTCTTCATAGCTTCCTGAATTTACATTTGTTTGTAGCTAATCTTCTCTGAATCCCCTTTCTGATCACCCATTGCCTTTCGATCCCCTATTTCCACACCTCTAATCCCCAAGACTTAATTTTCTAGAATTTATTTTCAAGAAGAAGGAGAAATAATGTAATGGTGCAAGGCCATTAGAAGCAGAAATAAATGAAATCTAATTCCAGGATAAGTGGCCCTAAACTTCCCAAGCTATCCTAAACTGAGATTCTTGCTCTACTCTGAGCCTGATTCCCACTCCAGTCAGGAAGAACACCTGTGTCTTCATTCCTCTGGGGTCCCCAGAAGAAGAGGTTATTATATCTTCTCCTCTGAAGACATCTATTTGTGGAGTTGGCTACCTGGACCCTTTTGGTCTGAGCTGATCCTAGGGAAGATGATTCGTATCCTATCAGGAAATTTGTTGATAGCATTGTCCACTTGTATTGCTCAGCCCAAAATCTGCATAACCATTTAATGAATGAGGATCCTGCAATTTAGAGCTAAAAGGGACTTTATAGGTCATCTAATCCTACTCATTAATTTTACAGTTGAGGAAACTCAGACTCAGAGAAGCAAAGGGATTTGCTAGTGATCACATAGCTACTAGGTAAAAGAATTAGGATTCAAAGCCAGGTTCTTTGTCTACACACTTAGAGCTCTTTCCACTATACACTGCATTCTACCAGGAAACAGATTAAGTACAATTGATTTGATCAATTCTTTAGTAATTTTTTTTGGAAGGCAAAATTATTAAATACACTGTATTGTAACCATTTTGATCAAGTTATATAGGCATTGACACAGCTTTTTGCTGGTCTCTCTTGTGGTATCCTGATGTCACCCTCACCTAAGTGGAAGAATGGGAGTTTAAACCTTTACTCCACCTACTCTTATAATTTTCCTCTTTATTTTTAGAAAGAAGTGGTTCAGTTGAATTCCCTATTAGTTATGCAAATCACCCACACTAAGAATGTCTAAAAAAGGCAGTGTGGCATAGTGTATAGAGAGGTGACTCAGAATCAAGAATATCTGGATTTAAGTCCAGCCTCTGACACATCCTGGCTGTGTGACCCTGGGCAAATCACTTAACCCCTCAGTGCCCCAGGCAACTTTGTAAATTGTAAGTCTAAGACTGTAAAATGCAGAATAATTCCTTATATTCAGTAGTAAGAGGGAGTTTCCTCTCTGGGAATTACCCATACCTATGAAATCAGAGGTCTAGTCCACAAAAGGAAACACATGTATAAAATAACCTTCCTCTACTCCCTCCACTCTGCAGAGGATACTTTGTGATGACCCTTAGCTTCCCAGTGTAACTGCAGGGGAGCTTATCACTTACTTGGTATAGATTTTCCCATACGTATTTGGGGGAAATCTCAGAACAAGTAGATGTTCCACTTTGTTTTTTAACAGGCTTGGTCTGTGGTAATATTTCTCTTATCCGCTTAAATTCCTGACCATTCCAACTATCTCCCTTTTCTCTACATATGATCAGAGTCACAACCTCGACCAGAGGCTCTGCCTCCAATGGGACATACACAGACTGGATAGGCTGCTCTTAGATTGGCTTAACCATGTAGGAAGAGAGGAATATGTAATTACACAGAGAAGCACAGAGGTAATCTATGGACGTCTATGAGCCAGGGAAGGTAGATACCTGAGTTCTAGTCTTAGAGCATGTATAATACTTATGTGGCAAGAGCAATATCTTAAAATGTTGACCCATACAAGCTAGGTTAGCTTTTCCTTAGAAGGTTGAAACCATGTTCCAGATTTAATTATTTAATTGACTCGGGAGACAAGTCTCAAGTCATCTATGTAGCTTTGTGGCTTCTCCTCCTCTAGCAGACTAGCAGCATGACCAATATTGGGGCAGGGAAGCTGTGCCCCGCTGCGTCAGTGTTACACTCTTTCGAAATGTCCTTTCTCTACTATGATTAAGTAAACCTCCTTTTGTCAACTCTCATATGTTCTATGAGAGTCTCATTTCCTTCTGGTATCAAACCTGCAGATCAGCCTGAGTCAGGCCTGGCCCACTACACAGTCTGTCAGCCACCACAGTGCATGCTCTAAAAAACACAGCAATCTTGCAGATGTATAGATCACAGAGAAATATTTGAATCTACTATTTAAAAAAAAAATTCTGGCTGGTAATTGGTTGCCTAAGAAAGAAGAGAATAAGCATGTATATCATACCTATTCTGTGCCAGGCACCATGCTAAACTCTTTTTACAAGTATTTGATTCTCACAACAACCTTTTGAGATAGGTGCTATTACCCCCATTTTACAGTTGAGAAAACTGAGGCAAATGACTTGCCTATGCAGCTAGTATGTATCAGGCATGATTTGAATTCAGGATTTCTTGACTTTAGGCCTCACGCTCTATCTACTGTGCCACCAACTGCCTCTAAGATGCCCTTCATCTGTAAATCTGTTGTTCTATGATCCCTTGCAGTAGCTATTACTGACAATAGGAAAATGCCCTATAGTTTTTGGATGTAGAAGAAATCAGTAATTAAAGCTGTCTTGTAGGGTGGTGGCTAGGTACCAGGGCCACTATACAATTCTTGCCAATGGAACTTGGCCATCATATCTGAGAGCACAAGAAGTGATAGCAAGACTTCATTCTCCTCCACTGTCACCCCCACCAGACACAGTTAGCATTGGACAACATTTACTAGAATCAGTGCTACTGGTACTAGAATCTGCTACTGGTGATCTGAATGGCCCCATTTTTTAGCTTTCTGGCAAAAGTTAAGGCGAAGCAGAACATCTATGATAGTCTATAGTTCCCTGTATAGAGTTGACTGAGTCCAAGTTTCACAGAACAAATCCTTTTATTAATGGTATTTGTTCTGTGAAGTTTGATTTAGTCAAAGGGTCACACACAAAGACCTAGAGGGCCACATGGGGCCTGAAGGCCACCCTTGTCCTAGGCCTTAGATACTGAAGGAAGGGAGGTATATACTTTGTTCTTCTGTTCTTGGGATGGTGTAAATTCCTTGGGGGAGTGGGCCTGCTAGTCAATAACAGTTTTTATTATCAAGGGTACTATCAAATACTTCCTTGCTTGCATTTCCTATCACTTGATGGTTTAACCATGAACCAGCATCAGGTTAATAGAACAGCCAACTGAGATTGTTTCTTATCCTGGTGCTAACAGATGGCTTAGGCAACCAATGACATTGGAGAAAAGAAAGAAAATACTTACTCCTTTCTTTACATTTTTTTTTGTCCTGTGACTATTTTGGGGGCCCTATTAGTTAAAAATCCTTGGTCCCAATCTTTCAAATTCCTGCTTTCTGGTAAGTGAGAATATGGAGTGATAAGTTAATATCAGATAAGATAGTTTGTGTTAGTTTATGCTAATTTGTAGACTAGTTAATAGATTACCAATCCCAGGTAACAAAATGATTAATCTCATCAAAAGAGACATCTGCAAAAGACACCGAAAAAAGTGGTTCTCATGGATAACCACACAGGCTATTGGATAGAATCATAACTAGGGTTTATAGCCAAGGACTTGAACCAAATTTAGAGACAGTGACAGAAATTTTGGTCCTTCAGCTGAGTAAAAACATCAGACATCTTCTAGTTAGCAAGGATATTTCATTTAAATAAAAACCTAGGTGGCACAGTGATTAGAGTACTAGACCTGGAGTCAGGAAGACCTGAGTTTGAATCTGGCCTCTAACATCTACTATCTTTGTGACCTTGGGTAAATCTTTTAAATGCTGTCAGTCTCAGTTTCCTCATTTGTAAAATGAGGATAGTAATAGTACCTATCACCCAGGGTTGCTGTGAGGATAAAATGAAATATTTTAAAAGTGCTTTGCAAGCCTTAAAATGCATATGTAAATGCTGGTTGTGATGATGATGACAGGCTGAAGTGAGCCCAGGATGTGCCTAATGCTGCTTTATTTGAGCATGACTCTTGGTACTCACCTTGGCCACATGAATTTCTATTTATGACTCTTGTTGAGGCGGAGATAGAGGATATATTTTAGGATTCCTCACATCAGACTGCCCAGCCAGCTGCCCAGGCTTTGGGTTGAGCCCTACAGCTAATGTGAAGGCCATGACCCATAAACCCAACTGCCTGACCCATGGACCAAAGCCAATGAATGAACTCGTGAAACCACAGTCTCTGGTTTACCAGCAGTAGCTTCTTCATCAGGTCCCTGAGGACTATTGCTGACACTCCTATTGACTGTGACAGAGCCTGCTAGGATCAAAGCCTTGAACTTTGTTTCTTTTTATTCAATGCCTCCTGAATTTTTATTTTCATCTTTCCATAGGCCCAATATGGTGCTTTAAAAAGTGTTATTTTTGCAAATAAAATCAGAACTGCTCTTAAAAAAAAGAACACTGTGGTCCTTTTTTAAGGGAAAAAAAACCTACAAAGGAGAAAAACCTTTACATTTTGGCCTTGTGACTCATCTTTTGAAATTCTGTTTGTGGCTAGAAGTTTTATTATATACCCTGTGACCTTTTAATTAGCTGTGTATATAATTTGTAAAAAAAAAAAAAAATCAGTGTGATTTCCAAACACTTGTGATTCATTTGGATGAGAAATGCTATTTAAATATATGAATGTAATTAGACTGGACAGATAGAAGCAGAGAATCCAAAGTAAAAAGGGAAATGATAAAGATATCCATCAAGGGGATTTTTAATCCCTAATACTTCACTCTACAATTTCATATGTAATCATTAGAGAAGCATCTCAGCTCAGAGGTAACACATTTGTGGTTTAGGGGCCATGAGATTCAGTTTCATTTCTACCGTAATGACTTGCCACGGGGCGCCATATAGCTTGTTAAAGAGGTCCCTGAATATTCAGCAAGAACAAGCACACATGTGAGGTTAGGTATTTGAATACCTGGACATTACTATCTGATCACTTTGTTGAAGTAGAGAGAACCTGGCACCAGTAGATGGGAGACTTTAGTTTGTCCTCTAGTCCTGGCTGTACCACTCACTAGCTGAATGACTTGGCAAGTAAATTAGCCTTCTTTTGTTCAGATAAATAAAGCCTTCTTTAGTTGTAGTCTTATTATCTTTAAATATCATACAATGGTAGAAGGTGATGACTTCTAAGGTCTCTTCTGGTTTTAGGTTTTATTGGTGTTCTTACTAGATCATCTTCAAAGAAAAATAAAAGACTTTCATACTGGTAAATGGGTGAGACTTTGTAAATCTTTACAAAGAATTAAAGTTATCTTTGGAGATGGTGAGGTGATATTGTAGGTATAAAGTAGAAGTGCATAGAATAAAATTCACATTGTAATTCAAAGAGTATTCATTCATTTGACAGCACTTTTCAGAAATCTGTTCAAAAGGTTTTGCTATGATCCTCTCAATGTTGGGGAGCAGTGAAATGCCAGTCATCCTTTTCATTGTGATGTATGTGCACATTTTTATATGTTTATATGGACAGATTGAATTGTTACGCACCACTGAAGGAAACTGCTACCACCAGGAGACTAGATGTGCCTTTAGGGTATATGGTCCCAAAGAGGAGGCATATGCTTAGTCTGATATTGAGAGGAAAACTATGAAAATTTTTTTCAATTAACATCTTAAAAATACCTTTATTAAAATGGATTGACATACTAACCTTAAACAGTTTGTTTAATGAATCATACACAGAGTTGTTGTTTGTCCTTTGTTCTTGAAGAGGGCCATGACATCAGGAAGGTGATGCCATGACATGCTAGTGAATTGGATTTAAGTGAGGGAGGGCTGTGCAAAGTCACCAGCACCACTTTCTTCTCCGGAGCCATCTGGGTCCAGTGGCAAGCTATAGATAAAGACAACAACTAGAGATGGCCCTGGATGCAGTGGGAGACTTTGGTCCCATTAAGTAAAGCTAAGGTCTTTCCCAGCTCTCAGTCTGACTGAGGCAATGCCCACTCAGTGATTAAGGATAGGTAAGAAATGAGGCACAGAATGGCCTCTTTTACCTAGTCAAAAAAAAATCAATCTGGGAAGTGAAGACCCTTAGGGTTTCTGGCCAAAACAGAAACAATTTCAATTTGCATTCACTCTGAGCCATCAGGACCCAAACAATAACCAAGTGGGGCTTGGGCTGGGTCCTATTGTTGGCCTATCAATGAGAGCCAGAGTGAATTGCATTTAAGGCATGGTCGTTAAGAAAGAAATCTAGTCTGTAAGCCCCAAGATGTCTTCTGAGGTTTCGGTGATCAAAATTTATATTTCTTTGGGCAGAACACCTGCAGATAAGGGTATGATACTCAATGTGGACAAAGGAAGAGAAAGTGGGGAGGAAGGGAGGACTTCAAGAAAGGAAAGGAGTAAACATACACAGAGTAAACTTTTAAAAAAATAGCCACCTATGTATAATTTGGTACCTTTCTTAGTAATTCTTAACTTTAATGATTCCCGGTCCTTTCATTTTTCCTCCTTTATGTTATTAAGGAAACAAGTAATTGTGTCATTTGAATTCTGAATTTTCACTATTTGAAAAGTTTTGATTATATATAAAATATGGTAACTGATTCCATCCCAATGGAAATATATGGTGTGAATTTGAATAATGAGATTACAATAATCTCTATCAAACTAATTGGGGCCTGCTGAAACCTTCAGGCTTATATTCAACTCAGGCAAAGGGTTCCACTTGGCATTCCATAGCTTCTCTACAGCTGCTGTTAAAATTTGTATTACAATCCCTCTCCTCAGCTAGTAGAGGGAGGTCTCTTTTTCCTCTGAATTACTTAGACATTTTCAGTATATCACTCGTGTCATTTGTTGTATTTTATACTATTTGTCCCATTTTAACTTGTTATTTTTGTGCGTCATATTTTCTACTAGATTGTATAATTGTTGAAGACTGAGATGGAATCTTATTCATCTTTCTATACTTAGTGTACATAGCATTTTACTCTATACATATTAAATGCTGAAACTGTTCATTGAATAAATCAAAGAATTCCAAACTTACAGGGCAGAGAGATGATGGAATAAGCATTTATATATTATCTACTGTTTGCGAGGCACTGTGCTAAGCACTTTTTACAAATATTATCTCATATGATCCTCATAACAATCCTGAGAGTTAGGTGCTATTTTTACAGTTGGGGAAACTGAGGTAAATAGAGTTTTTTTTTTTTTTTTAAATGACTTGCCCAGGGCCACACATCCAGCAAGTGACTGAGGCCAGATTTGAACTCAGGTCTTCCTGACTCCAGGCCCAGTCTTTATCCTCTGTGCCACCTGCCTGTCTCTTGTACCAAAACATGACTCTTTAAAACAGTTTTAAGCCAGGTTTCTGAAAACCTCTAAAGTGGTTTGATGACTGTTATTTATTTTGAGGGGACCCTGCCGTATCACATATGCTGTGCAATAATCTCTCTATATTATCGCCTTCTTTCAGTTATTTATGTCTAGTATGTCAGTAAGCCACATATACTTCAGTGCTTTCAATGGTTCTAGCGCCTAGTTTGTGTGGGTCTTCCCTCCACTGATGCAGATTTCAATCAACCTGTGTCTAAATCCTGAGCTACTCATGTCCATGACTTTCCATAAATCTTCCATAAAGACTATATACAATGTGCTGCAAACTTGTCTATATTTCTTTTGTTGTCTTGTGGATTCTAGAGCAGTAGTCATGCCTACATGTTGGCCTGGCAATTATAAGTGCACAAGATTTGGAATCAGAAAACCTGGATTTAAAGATAGACCTTAGAACCTCTATGACCTTGGGACAATCAACTAACATCTCAGAATCTACATATAAAAAAAATCTGTCAAATAAGACGTCTGAGAGGAGATTAAGGTCTCTTTGTGAATTATCATCAATGCTCCATACCTTAATCATGCTTGCATCCCAGAGCTCTGTGTTGGGCCCTCTTCTCTATCTCTACTTTCTCTTGATGACCTGGTCTGTTCCCATAGGCTTAATTAACATCTCTATGCATATGACTCCCAAATCTATATTTACTCTCTACTAATAAACAGTTTCACATCACCAACTGCCTATTGTATATTTTCAACTAGATGTACTGTATCAAACTCAACATTTCCAAAAATGAACTCATTACCCTTTTCCTCAGACCTACTCTTCTACTGAAACATATTTCTGAAGAAGGAATCCCTATGCTTCTGGTTAGAAATGAGGATCCATTGCAGAAATAGGGGATATTTAGTCTAGAGAAAATATAATGTGGAGGAAGGGCATGATAGCTGTCTTCAAGTATTTGAAAGACTGCTCTGTGCAAGACAGATTAGATTTGTTGCACTCAATCACAAATGGCAGAATAAGGAGCAATGGTGGAAAGTCTTAGAGAAGCAAATTAGGTTTAAGGAAAGGAAAAACACCCTAACAATGATTAGAGCCTTCCCAAATGAAACAGGTTGCTTTGGGAAGTAATGAGCTTACCTTCACTTGAATTCTTTAAAGAGGAATAGGTTGTTGGAAATGTTGAGGGATAATTATTCAGGTATGGGTTACATGAGTAGCCTTTAAATTCCCTTTTAATTTTAAAATTCTGACTCCGTGTGTGTATGCTAGGCTATTTTAACCATTTAGGTAACTGAACGTGAATACACACATGTATATGTATATAGTATTTCTGTGGTATCTGTGTATAACAGAGTAAGAAACTAGAGTGGCTAGTTTCATATCAATAGATGAAGGTGAATGGTCCTATTTCATCAGTAATACTTCTTTGTCTCACAATATATGTAGGTCTGTAGGCATAAAGGACTTCCTGAAGAAATCTTCAAGCTGGTTGACAGTGATCTTAGGACCAAAATTGTAGCTGTGTTATTGATAGCATAGGTAGTTGAAGTACTGGGAGACTAGAGCATAGCTATTGTCCCTTCAGTGCTTGGCTTTGGTAAAATATGCATAGAATAGGACATGATTACTTTTATTTGGATATTTTTTTTTTGCTTATATTAGGCAATAGCAAATCAATTATCAGAACTCAAATCACTTAGTGTAATTACCAGCTCTCTAAGGGGAAGCTTTGATGTCTGTGCCTGGATCAGAGGATACCTACAGGAATAGTATTTGGCCCATGGCCAAATCAAGAGCTTTTTTTTCCTTTCTGATGACACTTTTCCCCTTGGCCTGTGTTTCTGGCTGGGAATGAAAACATAAAATTGTTTTTGAAGAGAAACAGGTGAGTTATTTGCCATTAGGATTTCATTTCTTTACCCCCCAGTGAAAACTCAGTTTCAGCCCATAGATATAACTCCTTCCTTGTCTCTGATGGATTACACAATCACTAGGGAATCCCTAGAGGACTGTTTCCTAGATTATCACTTGTTTTCAAACTGGCCCCACACCCACTACAGAGGAGACAAAACTAAAGGGACCTTGGTGAAAGCTGACAGGTCATAAAGGTGAATTAGCTGCTCTGGTGTCCCAAGGTGCAAGTCATTGTAAGAGGGGTGGCAACTGCTGGAGAAAAGCTAACTTCGGCCTAGGCTCCAGGGCCAATTAGACACTAATGACCCCACAACACAATTCTTTTGGTTGCAGGAAAGGTCCACTGAGATCACCGTCAGCTGGGTTGTAAAAGGGAAATCTGTGCCCCCCCCCCCCAATAAATATGATGTGGAAACAATGGCTCATTTCCCCCTTCTCCTTTTAAATGATGTATCAAAGCAGTCAAGTATTTCTTCTTTACTAATAGATGCTTTTTTTTCCCTTTGAGTCTGCAAATGATCAGACTCATTTTTTGGTTTAACAATGAAAGACTCAAGATTTAGACTTTTGCTATTTATGCTTTTGTGTTTTCTTTCTTCAATATGTGAAGCAGGCACATTCACAAAATTACAGAAAGAGCTGGAAGCAACATCAGAGGTCAACCACTCCAACATGTGTCTGACCAAGATTTCTTTTTATAGCATCTATCACAAATAGTCATCTCTAAGCTCTTCTTGAAGACCTCCAGTAAGGGAATTCCCTTCTCATACTCCAGCAATGTTCTGGTAAATATTTAATAGACAGATCTCTGGGAAAAAATATATATGCATGGCATACTTTTAAGTTTAGTCTGCTTATTAAAATTTTCTCCCTTACTTTTTTTTTTTTTGTTTTTGAGGCAATCAGGGTTAAGTGACTTGCTTAGGTTCACACAGCTAGTAAGTATCTGAGGCTGGATTTGAACTCAGGTCCTTCTGACTCCAGAGCCCAGCTCTATCAATTATGCCACATAGCTGACCCTCCCCCTTATAGTTTAGACAATCAGCAAAATAGCAAATTAAATGCTCTGATTCGTAGCATTTCTTGATTTCTAAGATGTCAATCCTTACATTGGACATTTAACAGTTGGTTCTCAAATTAGTTCCAGCACACCTTTCCCTTACCCCACCTCCTGAGGTAGACATTTACACTTAGTGACAGTTCCAATTGGTAGACTTGTTATTGTTGTTATCACTGTTGTTATTTTTATGTATAGGGGTCAGGGAAAGATCTGGCTTTGATGAGTTGTTGCATTAGTGACCTGTTAGTTGCTGATTAGTGGCTTAAAGATCATTAGCTTTTTTGGTCTTCTGCAAGGACCTGGGCCATTACGCTAGTGAAATTTAAAAGCATATTCCTCATCAGTTTCACTCCTGTGCTATGTTGTTTGAGAAATTAGAGCATTGGGGGATATTCATCTTAGTGTGCAGAATAGTGATTAAAAACTTAAATGCTTTTTGGACCATAGTTTAGAAAGAACTAAGGGTTTCAGGGAAGATGGTAAAAGAGAGGAGCCCAAAGAAGAGTTCAAAGAGTTCTGATCTTAGTCTGGGCATCTGCTACCTTCTGTGAGTAGCCTGCCTCACTGGAAAAGCTTTATAGTCGTTGACTGAAAGAGCTGTTTGAGAGAGCTTCATGGTCAATGGCTAAGACAGCTTAACTGATGAGGCCTATAGCCCACAAGCAGGGGGAAGGCAAACTAACCTTGGTGCCCCAGAGTGAATATTGGAAATGGCTGAAGCAGCCAACTGAAAGAATTATAACTCTCTCCTACAAAGGAGAAGGCTTGTTAACCATGAGTATTCCTGGTG
Source organism: Vombatus ursinus (assembly GCF_900497805.2). NCBI lineage: Eukaryota > Metazoa > Chordata > Mammalia > Diprotodontia > Vombatidae > Vombatus > Vombatus ursinus. Next base: position 5,920,758 of record NW_020946557.1, on the reverse strand, counting down.
GATTTTAGACAGAGTATTGGATGATACTGAAGATAGGAGGTTAGCTGAACACAGGTGGAATGGAGGCCAAAAGTTCAGCAATAAACAGCAGAGACATTGTGATATATAGGGAGTAGCAAGGACATGCCACCCAGTAGGGAACTTAGGAGGTTAACACCTGGTGGAGAACAGGACCTGAGGAGAGGGTGAGCAGGAAAATCACATTACCAGAAGATACTGACAACTTTGTAGTATCAGAACTGTGAATTTCCCTTTCCTGAGGGAGTTCTGGATTCATATATTCCTCACATAGATGTTTTTGTGGGTGAGTGAACCCAAAATTTATGGATGAAGTGTTCTTTTGTTATCTTGACTGCTATATAATTTCATTAAATGCTTTTGCCTTAAACTGTATTCTCTGATTGACTTGCTAAAGTCAACATATTTCCTTGATGGAGAAAGCAGCTTTGCCTTCCCTTAATCAGTTACAATTATCCCATTCACCACATCCTTTCTTTGATCCTGCTTTTCACCCTAATATATCTACCCCTCCTTCTTTTGCTGTCCTTGACTTTCCTTGCCAACCTCAGCTTATTCTAAGCTTTAGAACTTCTGACACTATCTTTACAGGCAGTACTATCTTCTTATATTCGTTCTCTGTTACTTGGCTTCTCTTCCCTCTTCCGTACATTTCTTTTAATATCTAAGGTGGTTGGTGGATTACTTGTGCATTCACATTGGTCTCTTTAGACAATTCTCATTTTTCCTGCTTATTGGAATTACTTCTCTTTGTTTCTCCAGAATTTCATTCCTGAGTTCTCTATCACCCTTTTTGTCTATTCTTTTTCTTTTGAATAAGGTATACCTTTTCAGAACCATCTTATAATCCTAAGCCCTATCTCCATAAGTCTTGGCCATGCCTATGCCTCCTCGCATTACCCTAGACTTAGTAGATTTGATTATGGACAATTGAGGCTATAGATTTTTATTGCTTCCTTTATTTGATCTCTGTGTGGATATTGTTGGCCATGAATTATTGGTCCTCTTTTGCTGTTCTGTCTGTACCACACCTGCTCTCCATGATACCAGGCCTTGCAGATTTATATATATACTTTTCTCCCTCTTCTTCCATTTTTATTGGAATACCCTTTTGATCACCTAGGCTTAAAACTTCAGAGCCATCTTTAACTCTTTCCATTCCTCCACTACCACTCCCTCCTCTGCTTCCATCACATTATTTCCCAAGTCCTGTTGATTCTACCTCCATAGCATCCTCTCTCACATCTTTTCCTTTCTTCCAACTCATGTACCAATCTTATTCAAGCTCTCAAACCTCTTGCCTGGATCACTACAATAGTCTTTTAACTAGTGTCCCTGCCTCCAGTGCCTTCCTTTTGCAATATATGCTGTACATAGTCACCAAAATAATTTCCCGAAGGCATAGGTCTGGTCATGTTACTCCCTGATCAAAGTTCACAGTGGATCTCTGGTGACTCGAGGATAAACACAAATTCATCTGATTGACATATGAAGCTTGACTTCAAGTTGACTTCAGCTTACCTTTGTAGTCTTATTTTATTTGTCCTGTTCTCCTTAATGCATTCCATGTTTTAGCCAAAGTGAATTGGTAACTATTCCCCTAACTTTACCTGTTATCTCCCACCACTGTACTCTTGAGAAGACCTGGAATATACTCTCTATGTATAAAAATATACATATTTCCTTTTAAAAAAATTCTCTTCCTTCAAGGTTTTCCATGAAGCCTTTCTTGGTCCCCCTAGCTAAAAGTATTCTTTTCCTCCTCAAAATTTTCTAAAATATTTCTCCCACCCAGATTTTTTCTCCCTCCTACTCCCCCCCACTATCATCTTGATTCATGTACATGTCATATCCATACCCAAAATTAGGAACTTGAGAGTAAGGGCTTTGTCATTAAAAAAAGAATCTTCCTTATTGTACGTAGTAGATGCTTAATAAGTGTTTGTAGTCAAATTGGGACTATGGGGAAAGGGTTCCCTTTGTGATTTAGTGAGCTGGAGAGCAGGAATTGGATGGACTTTGTAAATCTTAAAATATCCTACAATTTTTTTCTTCTTTATGTTTTTTTTTAGATCTCTTCTAGATATACAGACTAATTTATGTATATTAACAATGGATTGGGGGAAATTTTCATTTTTCTGCCTGTAGCCTGATTTTTTTTTAAAGAAAAAGGCAAGAAGACATATTTTTCTTTTTATTTATTTTTTATTTCTCACAAAATCCATGTGAAATGTGTCATACTGTTTTGTGGTAAAGTAAATACAGGTATTGTTGATTCCTGTTGAGTTAGGAGCTTAGAAGACTGAGGGCAGTGAAGGGTCTTCAAGCATTTGAAGGGTTGCCATACAGAGAGGAACTAAACTTATTTTGTTTGGTTCCAGAAAGCAGAACTTAGAGTAGTGGAGAAAGTGGCGGAGAGACAGAATTAGGTTTGATGAAAGGAAAAACATTCTATTAATTATAATGACTGCAAAGTGGAATGGGTTACATTGGTAGGTGGTGGTTCCTTCTCCCTGGATTTTTTTAAGCAGAGGATGGAAAATAACTGGTCAGGGATGTTGTAGAGCAGGAGTTCTTAACCCGGGGCCCATGAACTTGATTTTTAAAGTATATTTTGGTAAATGTTTTTCAAAATAGTTGGTTTCCTTTTAATTCAATACATTTTATTTTGTGCTCTTAAAGCCATGTTAAAGAGTGTCATGGCACAAAAATGGTTAAGAATTTTTGTGATGTAGAGGAACTCTTGTTCAGGACTGGGCTGGGTTAGATTACCTTGGAGGTCCCTTTCAGTTCTGAGATTTGTTGAGTTTGTGATGTTGTACTGTGAGCTGTTGTTCCTGTTTTTGTTTTTAGCACATTGGCTTCCAGGCAGCCCTGATCACAACCTAATTAATTTTGTGCCAGAGTATCTGATTCCTTCTCCTCCCCCACCTCTCCAATCCATTCATTCAGTGGCCTCAGCATCTAACTGCTTCTAGGTAGTTGCTATAGAAAGAAATGGGATCAACTCTTACATTAGATGTTAGTATCCATGAGCTATCCTTCCCAGAACTATTTAATTTTAAAAGTACACCCTCCCCCCAGCCAAAATATTTAACACAAAAGAATATTGAATGCCTAGTGATGAAATTCCAGGCATGAGCAAGGCAGATGTATATGAAGTTATTCCTCTGGTTCACGGACCTTGAAGTCGTACCATATGAGTGAATACTTATTTCATTTACACCAGTTGTATCAGCCCCAATCTGTAAGTCATTCTTTCATTTCAGCATTAAAAAAAAAAAAAGATAAAAATTCTGACCCTCACAGGGCAGTGCCATAAAACATTAGACGAATCTACCAGAAATTTATCTTTGTGTAAATAGGAGACATGCTTATTGATTTCAAAAGCTTTTTACAAAGTTAGTCTAGGATAATTTTATAAGTATTCAGTTCTGAGAAGTGAAATCTAAGGTAGGCTGCATTGTGTGGCGGAAAGCACACTGTGTTTGGAGGCAGAATACTTGATTTAGAAATCCAACCTAATTTCCCTTCTACTTGTACAACTTTAGGCAAGTCATGGAACTTCTCTAGGCCTCAGACTCTTTAGCTGTTAAAGGAAAGGGCTGGATTAGGTAATCTCTATTTAACCTTTGCTATTCTATGACTCTATAATATATCCAGGTATGAGGGAAAGAGTACTAGCCTTGGCATCAAAGGACTTGGATTCAAATACTGCCTTGACCACTTACTACTTGTGTGATCTTGGACAAGTCCCTTCCTTGTTCTAGACCTCAGTTTCCTTATTTGGAAAATGAGAGGATTGAACTAGACAGCCTTTAATGTTACTTTTGGCTCCAAATCTATGATCTTATGATCTCATAAAGAATGGAGATAGAAATAGATGGAGATAGATCACTTGGAAGAAGTGATCAAGGGAATAACTGAATTGATTTCAGAAAATAGAGTGTTTCAGTGCCTATAAATTGGAGAGAGTTGTTGGTAGGAAGATAGGAAAAGGGTTGTGCCCACTGAAACTACCCAACTCACATTCTACTATAGCTTTGTGTCTAGCATCAAGTAGGGACAAAACTCACTAAAAATTTGGCCTTTTAAACTTTTCATTTTTTTTTTTTGTATGGGGCTAACAGGCCTGAAAAGAGGACCAAAGGAGCAAATTTCTGTTTCTTTTTAACTCTGTACATCTATTTCCTCCTTACCTTCCCCACCCCCATCTCTGCCGCAATGTCCATAATATTGGCAACTAGTGACTCTGTTGCTGTTCAATTGTTTCAGTTGTGTCTGACTCTCCTTGACCCCATTTGGTATTTTCTTGGCAAATATACTGGAGTAGTTTGCCATTTCCTTCTCCAGCTCATTTTACAGATGAGGAAACTGAGACAAATAGGGTTTAGTGACTTGCCTAGGGTCACACAGCTAGGAAGTCTCTGAGGCCAGATTTGAACTCAGGAAGGTGAGCCTTCCTGACTCCAGGCCCAGCATTCTATCCTAAAATAGAATACTTGTAGATGTAGAGGAGAGTTTTGGAGTCTCTTATTCTGTGGTTCAATGTTTAGCTTTCCTGTGCTTTTAGCATTTTCACCTTGATCTGCCTGTCTTCATTATTACTGGAGACTGTGAGGCACTACTCAGGGCTGGTCAGCAGAAATTCCCTGGTTGTTGTCAAGTCCTCATCACCATCACTTTCGATGTCTTGGGCATTGACATCTTGTCAGCAATGTCAGTACCTTGTGCCAATCCACATTACTACTGTCACCTTCTTGACTGACACCTTTGGAAATTGGTCAGCTTGTCAGGGTTTTTTTCCCTTTTCTTTAAACCAAAGAGGTGTTTCCTTTTCTAGGCATGAAATAGAGATGAGCTGGTAAGGAAAAAAAAAAGATTAAGTCATGTAAGGAACAGTCTATCTGAAACTCATCTGAAAAAGGCAAGCTTACATGTTAGAATGTAAAACTTGAGGAGTAATGAGAAAGAAGGTTGGGGAGGGAATAGATAGTACCTATTATGTGCCAGGTCCTGTGCTAAGCATGTTACAAATATTAATCTCATTTAATCCTAATAGCAACCTTGAGAGGTAGGTGTTGTTATTATCTGTATTTATAATTGAGGAAACTGAAACAAACAGATGTGAATTGACTTGCCCAGGGTTACACAGCTAGTGTCTGAACCTGGATTAAACTCAGGTATTCCTGATTCTAGGCCCAGCACTCTATCTGCTTTATCATCTAGCTCTGGAAATTCTTTAGCTGAGGCCCCTCAATGAAACTACTAAACACACATATGAATGATCTATCCCATGTAAGATTTCATCTGAGTAGGGAATTTCCTCCAACAAACCAGATCACTGACTTTCCTCCAAGCTTGGAAGGGTCTCCCTCTTCATCTCTGCCTCCTAGCTCCTCTGGTTTCCTTTAAATCTCAGCTCAAATTCCACCTTCTGCAAAAAGTCTTTCCTGATCTCCCTAAATGCTAAGTGATCCCTAAATGCTTCTCCCAAGATTAACTCCAATTTATTGCACTGTGTTGGCACATGGTAAATGCTTAACATATGCTTATTGACCAAAATAAAGGACTGTCTATAACTTATTAGATAAATCATAGGGAGTTGCCCAGGACACTACAAGGTTAAGTGATTTATCCAGTCAAACAACTAGAAAGAGGATGGAATGTGAGCCTAGATTATTTTGAACTCAAACCCAATATGCTATTCACTGGGCCACTTATCTTTCCCAAAAGTGCAGGGTTCTTAGATGGCAGACCAGAGAAAGGCTGCAGACCTAATTGTACCTGGACCTTAACAAGGCGTTGGACAATGTCCCTCACAATTTCCATAAGGACAGTAATAGAGAAATATGGACTGGATTATAGAGCAGTGAGGTAGTCATACACCTGCTCAACAAACTTGTAGTTAGCAATTCTTAACTGATAGATAGTGATTGGCCTAAGAAAGGTCTCTACTAGACTTTTGCTTCAGCCCCTTTGTGTTCAAAAATGTTATCAATGATGTGGTAAAGACTATAGAAGATATGCATAGTGACCTGCATATGACCCAGAAGTGAGGGAATTTTTGAACGCGGCACAGAGTTGCTGTTGCATATTAAGAACGAATGATCGTCCATATGGGTGCTCAATTTAGAACTGCTAAGTCAGACAGGTAAAGCAAACTGCCTCTTGTCAATCATCTGTTCTTTTACTTTATTGGTTCTCTGGGTCATGTTCATTTTTCACTCTCTTACATGGTTGTCCTGAATATCTCTTCTCCTGAATTGCTTTCTCCTCTACCCTTTGCTCTTCCTGAAACATTATTTCTCTGGAGCTGATTTCATCTTCACCCATTATGGACCTTTGACCTTGAACCACCAGAATGGCCCAACTTCTCCTTGTACTGTAGGGGAAGGGGTGTCAGAACTGGCAAATAAAGTTGCAAGTATTGGGACATGACAGAGAAATCTAATTTGTTGAGTAACAGAATCAGAACCTAAAGAATTCTCAACTGAGCTGCAAAATGGGCCAGATCTAACAAGATAAAATTTAAAAACTGGAAGGTTAAAAAAACTTCAGCATTGCAGGATTAAAACATGAGAGGATTCTAAAAACTAGTCATTCATACAATAGGATTTGAAAATGACGGTGCACTTAATATGCATCAACAGTGTGATGCAATAGCCACTAAAGTAATCTTGGGCTAAATTAATAAAAGTGTAATGTTTGGATTGGGGATAATTATAGTCTCACTGTACTTTGCCCATGTCAGACTCCATCTGAAATACCGTGTTAATTTTGGGTATCACATTTTAAAGAGGAACGCTGACAAATTGAAGTATAGTATGTTAAGAAAAGGGCAACCAGGATTGTGACTAGACCAAAAAAGAATTAGATTATATGAGGAGGGGTTGAAGTAACTAGTGACTTTGAATTTGGGGAAGAGATTTCAGTCTTCAGTTTGAAGTGTTGTCAGGTGGTAGGGAGATCAGACTAATTTTTTGAACATCCAGGGTTCAGGATAAAAATTAATGGTTGGAAATTTAAAAGGACAGATTTTTTATTGAATTGTAAATAATTACTTATTCAAACTGTCTACTAATAAAATAAACTATTAAAAAAATAAACAATTTAGTGAGGTAATTAGATGCCTGTCATTTGAGGTGTGAAATAGAGGTGAGGCCTTCTTTAGGGATATTGCAGAAAGACTTTATGTGTCATCTAAGGAACTGGGCTCCATGATATCTAAAGTTCTTTCTAAATCTACAATTATATCCAAATAATCACATCAGCTAGCTGGACAATACCTTTGCAGAATCCCCAGTGGTATCACAAAAACAAACCCCCAAAATGGAAGCTATTTCAGAGATACTGAAACATATACATGGTCTTTGCTCTTAGGTACCTTCTCTCTCCTTGCTACATAGTTCTTTTGGTTCAGTCTTACAATCCTATTAATTATGTATTCTTCACCCTGAATCAAATACTGCTATGTCCCTTCCCCTAACTCCTCCCTCTTGAGTATCTGGAGAAGGGAAAAGAAAGGCAAAATACTACCAAAGTCTGTTAAGGGGAAAAAGAAGTTTTGCAGATGAACCCTTCTGCATCATTGTGAAATTCTCTTGCCTTCTAACTTGTATCATTAATAATAATTGATAATAAGAAGACACCTTGATTCATTGTATTCTACTTGGTACAAATACTGTTTTGCATAACCATCAATTATGTTAGCCAAAAGCTGATGTTCTTTGACATACCAGGCAATGCTTTCAAGTCACTGTCTAACCAACGGAGAGAGACAGGAGCTTCGACCAGAGGACAAAACACCTTCTGGCTGGTTTGACCATTTTCATCCATGCCAACATTATTTCAGCATTGATCTAATACCTATTCTAAACAAGGCATTGTAGGAGGAACTATCAAGACACAAACAAGATAGGAACCAGACATACATTTCTTGCCCACAAGGTAGTCTTTAAGAGGAGATAGAGAATGTGCCTGAGTATTTTAAAAGGAATTTTGAAAGATGGAAATGGGGAGAGTCATTTTAAGCGTAGAAAACTGTGTTGGCAGATATGGAACATAGCCATGAAACGAGTAGGCCAGTTGGCAGGAACTATGTGGCAGTATGCTGTTTCACAGAACCTCAGAGAAGGTAAGGACTTCAGAAGTTGCCTAGTTCAACCCGTAACTAAACAGGAATTCTTTGGGCAACATGCTCCACGAGGTCAGTCAGCCTTTCTGTGAAGTGTTCCAGTGAGGAGGAAACCACTGAGACATTCCAGTTTTGGCTAGATCATAAATCCTAATTGCTAGCAAGTTTCTCTTCAGATCAAAACAAAATTTATTGCCTTGACATTTCTACCCATTGTTCCTAGTTACACCCTTTGGGACAAGTCTAATACCTCTTCTAGGTTACAAATCTTTAAATGCTTGAAGACAGCTATCATACCTACCATCTTCTTTTTTCCCCAAGTAGGGGAAGTAGGGAAGTAGTTTAAGAGAAGATTTGTAGGGGTAGGGTAGGAAAGAAATAGGCAGCTAGGTGGTGCAGTGGATAGAGTACCAGGTTTGGTGTCAGAAAGACTCATCTTCCTGAGGTCAAATCTGGCCTCAGACCTTTACTAGTTGTGTGATCTGGGCAAGTCACTTGACCCCGTTTACTTCAGTTTCCTCATCTGTAAAATGAGCTGGAGAAGGAAATGGCAAACCACTCCAGTGTCTTTGCCAAGAAAACCCCCAATGTGGTCATGAACAGTTGGACATGACCAAGCAAGAAGACAGAAATAAAAGATAAGACTGGAAAAGCATTTTGGAGCCAGATTGTAGAAGGCCTTGATGAAAATAATTGGGGTTATTTTAGTTGAGACCTAAATGAAACATTTAGCACATCATAAGACCACAATTTCACTATGTTTTTTCACTTTAAATCTACTTTGGGGCTGTTACATCATTTTGGCTGCAGTGACTAAGGAAATAACTAGGAAATCCCATGATATACTTGTTTTTATTCAGAAAGAGGTAACATTCAACCAGAATTTCTGATGCTTTCTCTAAAATCCCTACTTTCCCTACTCATCAGCTCCTTATGTTACTCTTTCAGGTTTTTCAGGATGAAGATTTGGGTCAAAATAAATGATTTCTTGATCTCTGTTTTTTCCTCATAGTCCCTCCTAAAACCAGGAGGAACTAAAAGGTTGTGATGAAATTCCTGCCTGGCAATAATTAAAAAGGGAATGCTCTTAAGAGCTGTCTAGGGTGTATGTGAGAGGTGAGGTCTCATGAAAGAGCGCATGATATTCCTGGAAGATATATTTTGGGAAGTTAGGGTGGGCACAGTGGGAAAAGCACCAATAAGAATGGGGCCCTGGCTTCTAGTTCTGGCTTTTTGTAACATATTGTGTGAATGAGAGCAATTGATAAACTTCTCTTGTCTTCAGTTTCCTCATTTGTAAACTGAGGTAGCTGAAGCAGATGGTCTTTAAAGTTCCTTCTAGCTCTAAAATTTTATGAGGATTCCCATATTTTTAGGTCTGACTTCCAGCTTTTCATTTTCCAATTCCATCCACTGGCTCTAATTTACAAATCAGCCTATTAACATAGATGATAAATGGGAGCCTTACAGGTAAGGTTGCCAGACATTCAACACGGCCTTCATAAATACCTGTTGATTAACTGATACACCGAATTGTCTTGTATTTCATTGTCTTGTTCTATTTATGTCTCTACTGGGATGCATAATTACCACATATTTGAGTGTAGAATAGAGCTGTGGTTATATGTGCATGATGAATGAGATGTATGACATCTGTTTTGCCCCTGCTTCCTAGTTCTGTCAAGTCAGCATCTAGTAAGTCAGTCTGTCTGGCTATCATCAGCATCATCTCTCACCCCTGTCAGACTTTACACGGCCTTTACTCTAGGCTAAAATTGAGCAGTCTCACTTCCAGGCCATTGTTAAGAAATTGAGAGAGAAGGGAGAGGCCATGTCCCGAACCCTTCTCTGTTTGCTTGAGGAATAGCAAAATGTTTTATAACAAAAAATGTATGTATTTCAGTAACATATTTTCTAACCAGAGTACGTAAATGGATGGGTTCTGGTGTGGTAGAAAATGGAGTTCTGGTGCCCTAATATCACTAATAAGACTATACTTTTTTGGTCCTGTGATTATGTCAGTTTAGGGAGCTCTTTGTTTGGAACAGCCTCCATCAATGTGCACCGGCACATGTTCTGCAGCTTCTTGCCTTAGAGAGTTGTCTGAGGGTACTGAAAGGTAAGACAGCATGTTCAGGGTCACATTCTTTCTTCTTTCTTCTCTCCCTCTTAGGAGAAGATGAAAGCCATGGGAAGTGCCTGAACCACCACCACTAGCATATTAATTTTGGGGAAGGTTGGGGAATGGCAAATAAGCTTCAGAAGATCTGTGGGGCTGGACACTATTTTCTCCATTCTCCAAGAAGGGAACCATGGTACTAGGTTGAAGACAGGAAAAGATAGATGCAGAATCATTTTGATTTTTGTGTTGAGAGGTTCCTATTTCTGGGTGAGTGACTTAAGTGGCAAAGAAAAAAGGATATCTCAGTATTTTCTACTGTGGCCTGATTGGCTTGGACAATTTGGTATAAATTCCATAGATTCAGAACTGAAGGGTTGTAATACCCTTCAGAGGTGATCTAATACAACTAACGTCCTTTGCTTCCTAGGCCTCACTGGAGCAGGGACTCTGACTTAGAATAAAGTTTCCTAGGTACTGTCTCCAAAGATACATTATTTTTACATAAACATCTGAGTTCTTCCCCCTTATAAAAAGAAACTATAAATAAATGAAATCAATCCTTAGATATCAATCAAGAAGCATTTATTAAGGAGTTATTACATTCTAGGTACTATGTTAGATGTTTAGAGAGAAATACGAAGAATGAAACAACCCCAACTCTCAAGGAACTTACTATATGTGTATGCATATATATATATGTGTATTCACACACCTACACATAAACTCCCCCCAAAAATTACTAGTCCACTGATTTTAAGCTGCACTAGATCTCAGGATCCAATGGAAATCTGAAATCATAGACCCTTACCGTGAATCAAATTAACACTTTCAGATCATATCTAGTCATGCCTTGAAGCTATGTTTCTATACATTTATATAAGCCATGTGGACAGAACCTAAGTAGGTTCAATACTATGAAAGTCTTAATGTTACTGTCAGATAATAGGAAAGAATAAGAGCAAATATTTATGGGTGATTTCATTTGTCAAGATCACTGTCACCACTCTTTTTTTCTCTTTCACTTAAAACATTGAAACTTAATACCTCTTCTACTTTTGGATTCTTCCTTTGGCAGCATTTATCAAAAAAGGCTTCATTTCTAGCCTAGTCTAAATTTTTAGCAAGTTGATCCCTGTAAGAAGCAAGAAGTGGGATTGATACTGACCACTTCATTATTTTTTCTTTTTTATTAATTTATTTTAAACTTAAATACAAAATAAGAAAAGAAAAAAAAAGCATTGCCATGTGCATAGCAGAATTTAAGAGAGGATTCAAAATATACAGCAATAAATTTCCATTTTAAGAAAGCCTATATAATAAATACTATGTGTTGTATTCAGAGCTGTCCATCTTTTCTTTGCTTCTTTGTAAGTTTTCTTTTATTCTCTGCTGTGCACTTTTTACTTTGTTCATTTTTCCCCCTTTCTCCTTCCCCCAGAAGGCTACAGTTAAGCACACACACACACACACACACACACACACACACACACCTATATGTATACACACACATATATACAAACATATATATATACATTTACACACACATATATACATACACTTAGATATCTATAATAATACTCATATATAGACATATACATTCATATGCATCTATGTAAAGTGGTACTATATGTTTATCCTCTGACTCTCTGAGGGTTGATAATATCTTCCTTGCTAAGTCCAAGTGTTCCCATATTTTTCTAAGTCCATCAACTCATCATTTCCTATACCACAGCAATATTCCAACCTTATACTGTCTAGTTATTTTAAACAGTCTAAACCAATATTTATTAATATGGCTGATATATAGTATGGTTTCCCTATTTTTCTCTTGATTAAATCTATTTTAGCTTTAGTTTTATCTGAGGACATGATTACTACCTCCACTTTTTTTCCCTAATAAATTTTACTCCTGATCTTTATTTTATGTTTGTGTGTGTCTCTTATTTCCTATCCTTCCTGACTCCTTTACTTTCCTTCTACCAGCTACCTCGTCCTCCTATTACTTAACCTACCCCCACTCCAAAGACCTCTCTCTTATCCTCTCTCCCCCAAAACTCTCCTCCTACCCTCTTGTTTCTATCTGATTTTAGAAGACTTTTACAGCCCTCCAAATATATGTTATTCCCTCTTTATCCCATTCCTATTAACCTAGGCAACCTTCTTTTTTTTTTTTTTTTTGGTGAGGCTATTGGTATTAAGTGACTTGCCTCGGGTCACACAGCTAGTAAGTGTCAAGTATCTGGTCTGATACCAGATTTGAACTCAGATCCTCCTGACTCCAGGGCTGGTGCTCTATCCACTGTGCCACCTAGCTGCCACCTTAGACACCCTCCTATATCCCCAATCTTATTCCCCCACCCTCTTATTTCTTTAAAAAATTAGAAGACTTTTATTCATTTCCAAATGTATATATTGTTCTCTCTTTTACCCAGATCTGATGTGAGTATGGTTACCTCTAAAAATCCCTTGCTTATCCTCTCCCCTCTCCCTATCCCATTAACTTTTTATTTCTGTCTGAATTTAGAAGATTTTTATACATATGTATATATGTATATATGTACATACATATGTATTGTTCCCTCTTTAACCTGTTCCTGATGAGAGTAGGGCTCTGGAACTACTTGCTCTCCTTCTCTGTCTAATTCCTCTGTGTCAGTTCTTCTTCTCACACCTCATTTGTATAAGATAATTACTCTTTTTACCTTTTCCTAAATGGTTTTACTTTTTAGAATCATATCATACTTAGGTCTACCCCAATCTTTCTTTCTAACTACCCAATTACTAATAACAATCTTAGACATATGGTTTACATTTCCTCATATAAAAAGCAAATAGTCTGTCCTTATTGAGTCCCTTGTAATTAGTCTTTGATGTGTATGTTATATTTCTCTTGGATCTTGTATGTCAAATTTTCTATTAAGTTCAGGGTTTTTTTTTTTCAACTAAAATCCTTTAAGTCTGGCAATTCATTGAATATCCATTTTTTTTCATTAAGGATTATGTTTCACTTTGTTGGGCATGATATTTTTGGTCACAACCCCAGTTGTTTTGCTCTTTGATATATAGTCTCCCAAGACCCAAGGTCTTTTAGTGTCACTGCTGCTAGGTCTTGTGTGATTATAATTGTGCCTCCTCATATTTAAATTGTTTTTTTTCTTGTTGCTCATAATATTTTCTCCTTGAACTGGGGGTTTCAAAATTTAACTATGTTATTACTGCAGGTTTTCCTCATAGGATTGCTTTCAGGTGGTGATTGGTAGATTTCTTTTCTATTTTTACTTTCTTCTCTTATTCTGATGTTTCAGAACAATTTTGTTTAATTATTTCTTGTATTATTTTATCAAGATTCTTTTTTTTAACATAGTTTTCAGGTATTCTGATTATTTTTTTTTTGTTTTCTCTTCTTGATCTGTTTTCTGGATCAGTTTGCTTTTCTTATGAGATGTTTCACATTCTCTTCTATTCTTTATCTTTTGTTTTACTATTTCTTGGTCTCATAACTTTGCTGGCTTCCCTTTGCCCAATTCTAATTTTCAAGTAGGTGTTCCCTTACTTAATATTCTGTATCTCCTTTCCAGTTGGTTGACTTTCTTGTCATAACCTTCTTGTTTTTTTCTTGTATTGTTCTTACTTTTTTTTAATTCCTCACTCTTTCTCACTTGACTTTTAAAGTCTTTTTAAAGTTCTTCTATGAATTCTCTCTGGGCAGATGACCATTTGACATTACTGTTGGTGTAGGAGAGGCTTTTTTTTTTTGCTTCAGTGTTCTCCTCTGAAGATGAACCCATAGTAACTTTCTACAGTTGGGTTCTTTCTCCTTTGCCTGCTCATTTTCTTTTTATTTGTAGCAGCTTATTATTGTAATTGCCTCTAGTCCTGGGGCATTGGGTATAGTGCCTCTGGCCTCAGATCCTCCTTCAGTTCTCCCCTCTGGCCTGGAATGGAAACCAAGAACTCTGCCTTCCTGTAAGTGCCCAGAACCAGTGGAATACCTGCCCATTGCTTCTGTACTCACTGGGCATCTGCTGGTTTCTTCTTTCTCAGGGCCATGACTTGGCAGCACAGCTGGGGCTAGCATCCCTTATCAGCAGAGGTTCCCTAAATCTTCCCCTGCTCAGATAACCAGCTCCCCACAATGTCTGCGAGGTGAAAATTCCTGTGTCTGGGGCCAAGGCTACCTCCAAACTCAGCTAGTCCCAGGGCTCATCACTTAATATTTCATCAGAACTAGCTTGGAGATATTGAGACTTCACAGGCATCAAACCTTGGTCCTGGGGTTTTCCTTTGGATCTTTTTCATTTGTCCCAGGAAGATCACTGTTCTGCCTCAACTCTTGTTCATTTTTACCACACTACATTCGCCTTGAAACACTATTTTGTCTTGTTCATGGGGGAAATCTGGAGAACTTGGAATTTTCCAACTTACTTCACCATCTTCCCAGAATCCTCAACCCACTTCACTATTAAAAGGAAGTTTTGGAGAGGCATTATACTATTGTGTCAACTTTTCACTTCCTAATTATTTTACCAGTTTCTAACACTTTTATCATCTTTTCACCCTTGACCAGCTAATAGACCAAGAGGTGGGAAAACCTATTCTATACCCTCTCCCAACTTTGTACAAGAAATAAATCTTCATGATTTGAACTCTAAAACTACTTCCTCTGTATTTCAAGCATAGGTATTCCCTTTTCACATCTAAGAGGTTTTCATGTTCTGTCCTCATCAGAAACTTGATTTACATTCTTTCTGTTTTTGGTAAACCCCTAAAGCAGATTCTGTAAGCTAGATCTTTCTGCTAAGTCAGCCCTTAGTATACTTGTAGCCTCTTCCACTTGTTTAGTCTATAAAGTAGGATTACTGATAGGGTTGATGTGCTTTGTAAACTTTGAAAGAATATAGAGATATGAGATAGTATTACTATTTTTACTACTACAATATGTGAACTACCATAAAGTCATCCTTTCAGCTTCTAAGTAAGGTCAATCTTTATTCTGTGATTGCTTGCCCTAGACTAACTTGTTCCCTATCAGACTTATGCTCCCAGATGGGGCTACTCTTTAGCTTCTCACTGTTAGTTGACTAAGTTTGCAAACACACACAAGGATCAATAAAAACTATATACCTTTGCCAGGTTTAGTGATACATACCTGTAAACCCTGCTACTGGGGAGACTAAGCCTGGTGGATTACTTGACCTTAGGGGTTGTGAACTACAGTGTTTTTACTAAGTCTGGCACTAATATGGTAAGGCCCTGAGGTCAAGGAGAGGCACCAGGCTGCCTAACGAGGGATGAAACAGCTCATGTTGGAAACAGATTAGGTCAAAGATTCTGTGCTGATCAGCACTGGGATAGAGCTATAAGTGGTCCTTGTACTTGCAATCTTGGTAAGATGGGGAGATTAAGTCTCCAAAAAAATAAGAAAAGAAAATATACCTTTTGCTAATACTCATCTAGGAGTCCAATTACTTCCCAACTTTGGCATTATATCTCCTCTGAGAGCCTTCTCTCCCTGAGCTGGCTTCAGTAAACACATTATAATAAGTACACGAACAAAAATGAATAGAAATATGGCATTGTCAACATATTCTAATCTTACCCCACCTTTCAATAATTAGGTAGAGTAATTCTACCAGAGTTATGTAACATACCTTCTCACAAGACAGCGTATAAATTTATCTGCAGAAACAAAGGTTTTTTGTTTTTACCCTGAAACTAAACAGGAATTGGAATTCACTATGTGGAGCCTTGTTCAAGGGGCACTGTGTAACACGAAGAATAAAATCCTTACAGTTTTCCAGAAGATATAGAAATTCTGTCCCGATAGGCAATTCTTGTATCTCAAGGAAAGCAAAGGACATAAATAAATAGAAACTCAGTGAGGGCATTTCTAAATGAAGCTGAGATAAGAGGGGCCAGATATTTTGCTCTTTGATAATCTAATTTATTTTAAAATAGAACTTGGAGAAGCTAGATGAATGGATTGTCATGTCCATTAGACTATGTCTTTCAAATATCAGGTGTCTTTAATAAGCCTTTGGTGAGCATTGAATTGCAAACAGTCTCTGAATGAATTCTTTAAAAAAGTATCTGCAACACAGAGTACCTGTGTTTTGTTATTGTTGTTGTTGTTGTTGTTGTTAATGTGAGAGCTCAATGCTTTAGATATCAGACAAGAAAGGTACAAAGTTGTCATTCTGTTATAAATATTGGAGGGATGGACTTGACCACAGGCAGAGGTCAATGTAGTTTAATGTACGTATGTGCAAGGTAAAGACAATATTTTCTATTAAAGATCTGAATCTCAAGCATTTGTTTAACTGCTATAATGTAAGCCTAAAAAGACTGTCAGAGTTTCTAATTAGAAAAGTGTCACACTTGGGGGTAATGGTGAAATCTAATATATGACCATGCACATGTATGGCTGAGGTGGAGTGAAAATTAATGGCAGGACATTTAAGGAAGCTGAGGAATTGGGAGATTAGGAGGTTTGAGGAAGCATCTGTGCAAATATAAAAGTTCCCAAGTATAAGGGCAGGAATTGGGGAAGAGAAAGATGGTGATTTAGGTGCTGAACTCTTGGAAATAATATTTATAAAATGCTTAGCACAGTACCTGAAACATAGTAGGTCCTTCATTCTTCCTTCCTTCCTTCCTTCCTTCCTTCCTTCCTTCCTTCCTTCCTT
>NW_020946557.1:5777666-5903785 GCF_900497805.2 Vombatus ursinus | reverse complement strand
TTCCTTCCTTCCTTCCTTCCTTCCTTCCTTCCTTCCTTCCTTCCTTCTTTCCTCCCTTCTTCCAAAGGAAAGAGAATGACCTGGAAGGTTGGTGTACTATAGCTACTTAAATTAATTTAATTTATACTTGAGTAGACTTCAAAGAAGAAAAGATTGTTAAACGATGGAGTTAAAGGGAGCACTAGGAAGTAACTGTGGGGAATAGGGAATGGTCCAACAGCCCTACCCCAGGACTAATGTGTTATGAGCTGTGAGAAGATAAAGCTAGTGCCTGAGAGGAAAGCTGGAGATAGAGTCTTGTCAGGCATCAACCAGGTCTCATTGACTATTGGTAAATGTAAGGAGTGTGAGAGAAAAAGGTTCAGTATGAAAGAGTTTGTTCGTTATTAGAATGGGGTTTCAGGTAACAGTAGGAGGGGTAGAACATGGGTGAGGGAGAGTTGAGGAGGATGGGAATAAGAGTAAGAGAGGACTGAGGATAGCTTTCTCCTAAACGGTTGGTGATTAATTAGCACAGAGATAAGAAGAGAAAGAGGAGAAGCCTGTTCAGGAGGTCTTGTAGACTGGTAAATGTTGACAAAACAGATTCTTGAAGGTTATAAGGGGTGGTTTGGACATGTTAAGGACTTATAGAAATAGTTACGTAGTTGCAAAACACTTCTTAAAGAAATGACACCTATGAAGAATTCAGAGAAATATAAAATGATGCAGAGTGAAGTAAACAGAACTGGGAAGACAATATATATGAAAATAACAGTAAAATGAAACTGAATACTACAATTATAATGGTCAATCTTGCACTGGAGACAATACTGAGGCAATTGAGGCAACCTCTTATTGTAAATTATAGAGAAGTAAATCTCTCCCAGCTCACTGAAGAGAGAGGGGGCAATGGTTACTACATTTTGCATTCACTGTCAAGCACGATCATTGTGCTATTTTTGCCTAACTTTTCCCCCTTTGTTACAAGGGAAGACTTACTGGATGTGAGTTGGGGGTATAACTAGAAATTATTGTGATGTAAAATAGCATCAATTAAGTGTTTAAAATTTTTTTTAAAAAAGTATAAATGATGATACCCTTTCCACATGTGGACAATTTTGCTTAGAGAAAGGTACAGAGTCAAGGATAGTAAGGGGTATTAAAAATAGCTATCTCTCAGAAAAGAGACTAATTCAAAGTAAAATTACAAAAATATCCTATATTCAAATATCTATTTGACATATAATTGAAACAAGGATTTCATGGCTAATACCTGGGAGATTATGATACCTAGAACTATTTGGTAACTATAGGACAATAATAGATTGCCTAATTGTGACATGGCTGATAGAAAGGTAGCATTTGACTTTTTATATTTCATGTTAAGAGACCCTGTTTTAGAATGGCAGGGTTCATTAAGACCAGACATCTGAGCAAGTCAGGAAAGAGTTCTTAGAACTAGGTCCAAGAAACAACTTCAGAGTTGTATCATAGCAAGACCTGTATATTACCACTTGTTGCTTGGCTGAGCTGATTGGAGGAAAACACTTAGCTGCTTGGAAGACCAAAACTGGAGGGGGAAGGGTACACTTTTTACCTTTTGTTCCACTATCATCTACTTTTTCTTTCTTTCTTTTTTTTAATAGTTGCAATCAATTTATTAAAAGAGATGATTGGTTAGACATCTGCAATGGTGACTTCAACTTCTACACCTGGTTGAATGCTGTTAGAAGTGATCTGTTTAACAATTTCGGAAGGACTGTGCAAATCAACAAGGATTTGTGGATTCTCATCTGGAACCGATCCCAAGTCTTTGAACTTTCACCGCAAGGAGTTTTTCTAGTTGTGATTCGAAGTGTCTTAGTGGGCGTTCGAACAGGTCTCTTCACTTTCAAGTTCTTTTCTTTGGCTCCTCTAATTAGGTCAGCACACACTTTCTCGAGGGACTTCACATTGCAGCTGGTGACGGTGATCCGGGTCCGGTGAATGGCCACTTCGGGCTCCAAGAGGATCTTGCCTTTGTCTTAGAACGCCATGGCAGTTGAGCGGCTTCCTGAACGACTTATTCCTCGGTGAGAGCGAACAGCGGTGAGTCAGGAGGAGGAAAGGCAGCGACTGCCAGCTCCACGAGGCTGCAGCGGCGATACCTTCACCAAAGAGGTATCATTTACCTTCTGGGAGCTAGAAACCCCTCAAAGCCCAACCAAGGCAATAATCCTGGAAAAGCTCTGCACATGCTAGGCTTTTGGGAACTACTTTCGTTAAAGAGTGAAAGGCTCCCCCAGAGCCTAGCTAACCAAGCAGAACTGGAAAAGTTTCACAGACCACAAGTTGAGAGCTCTGTTTTGCTGAAAGTGTATGGCACTGCTTTAGAAATTCAGAAGTGGAATGGCATGTAACTGAGGAGAAAAGCACCCAGAAGGAAAGTGGAGAGGCCCAGAAGAGTGGCCCCACACTTTAGTGAGCTGTCATGCAATCGATTCCAGCTGGGGACTATAGACATAAAAGCCTGTAATGCAGAATTCTGAGATGCTCGGAGCTGATCTATTCTAGTCATACGCCTCCATGCTGTGTTTTGTAAGTTTGTGCCCACTTTTCCCCATGGACTCTTTGCATATTGGGAGAATGGTGTCTCCTGGGTTTATGCATGGAATGTTATGTTTTAATTATTCTTTCTTTGCCTTCTCTTTAGGTATCATCTTGGCTGATTTGTTCAATGAGAAGTATAATACTGGGAGGAATTATGGTTGTACGTAGTAGAAGTATAGCTCCTCAAGTCAGGTTTATCCCTAGTACTCTGAGAATGAGTTGTAGCAGTATAGTGAGTGTCGAAGTTTTCCTTCTGGAAACCTCAATTTTCCAGAATGAGAGTTCAGGTTGGAGTGAGCAAACCAGACCAGAGAGACAGAAGAGATAGAATTAGGCAGTTGAGCGCCATAACTCACAGCCATGCCCACACTCTACAGTAAAATTTCCTTATTTCTATTGAGAATATCATCATCCATCTAATCTCCCCAGTTTAGAACCTGGAAATCATCTTTGATTCTTCGCTTTTGCTTCCCCTTGCCTGTCCAATGACTTGCCCAACTGCTGCCAATTCTACTTCCATGATATCCCTCCTGCATTTATTTCCTTCTTTCCATTTACACAGCCAGTTCTCCATTGGGACCCTAATAGTCATCTTGCTGGAACAATTGTAATAGCATCTTAATTGGTATCTCTTTCTGCAGTTTCTCCCCTCTCTAATCCATCCTTGCACAACTATCAAAACCATATTCCTAAAGCACAAATCTGACCCAGACACTCTCCTGCTCAAGAGGTTCCAGTGGCTGTCTGTTTCTTCTATGAGAAAATGTAATTTCTTCTCTTTGACAGTTAAAATATTTCACAATCTGGTTTCAGCCTCACTTTCCAGATTTATTACACATTAATCCCCTTCACATACTCTATGGTTTTATTAAACTAATCTAGCCATTCCTCACATGTGATGATATATCTTTCATCTCTGTACTTTGGCATGCTGCTGTCCTTCATGCCTGGAATGTATTCTCTCCTCAACTCAATTCAACTACCTTTTATAATTCCTAGCTTTCTTCAATACTCAGCTCAAGGACCACCCCTTATGACTCCTTTCCCACTAGATGGATGAGGCACTGGCATCTGAGAGATTGATAATGTCTCACTCATCCCCTCCCTGCTGCCAAATTACTGCATATTTATTTTGTGTATATCTCTCACTAATAATTGTATAGATGTTTATGTGTATATGTATGTATACATACATATGTGTATATATTATAAATTGTATGTATGTGTATATGTGTGTATGTATGTGTATGTGTACATCTATCTATCTATATCTACTTGTATGTGTACATGTTGTTTCCCCCTAGAATTTGAGTTCTCTGAGGTTTTATTTTTATATTATTTTTATCTTTGTATTTCCAACATCCAACACAGTTCACGACATATAGTAAAGACATTGGATTAGTGTTTGTTGATTAATCAGTTCACAATTAAATAATTGAAGTCATGGGAGTGGATAAGTTTTCCTGGAGAGACCAGAAGGCTGAGAAAGCAAAGGAGAATTGCCATGTTATGTTTTCCCTTCCTCCCTGCCTAATAGTATCTGAAGAATAATACTTAATAATGTTTGTTGATTTACCAATTACAAAAATTCTACTTGACCTACTAAGTTTTCACTGAACTCATTTCCATTTAACAAACCATCCGCACTTCTGCAATTCCCCTTATCTATTAACTAAGAGAACCTAGTAAGTTACCTGGAGTTTGTACATTCAGGGATCTTCCTAGACTACAGAACCATACAATCTCACGAAAACTAAACTTAAAGATAGTAGAAAGGAGAGTCAGAGAGTATGTTAAATTTCATTAAGCATGCTAGCTGATTCTCATGGAGTCTAACTGCCTTTTGGACCTGTGCAGACAAACCAATACTTATTTTATGGTTGGGTTGAGATTTTGGTCTTAAATTCATGCCAACATACTTCTACTTTCAAAAGCAAGTATTCATCACATATTTGAGGAAAAGCATGTTCTAGGTTCATCCCTTTCTAAGCATTTACTATAAGATATAACTAGATGACTTTAACGTGACGATGTTTTAAAAATAACGTTAATGATGATAAGACTTTTGTGTTTTTGGAGCCCTCTTCACTTCCTTAAACTTAGTATGAGAATCAGAGTACTCTAAAATTGGCTATTATCTGGATCCATTTAGCAGCACAGGTAGCACATAGGACAATTATTACCATGGTTCAAAGAGATATAGTGAAAACAATTCTGAATTTGGAGTGAGAAGACCCTGGGGTTTGAATCTCAGCTCTGCTATGTACTTCTTGTGTGATCTTGGGAAAGTAATTTCTCTTCTCATGGCCTTTGTTTCATCATCTATAATATGAGGGTTAAACTAGGTGATTTCTAAGGTACTTTCAAGTTCTTGATCCAATGATTCTATGTTATAAGTTCCTGGTGGCAGATAAGGGGTGAAGAGCATGTTATGAAATATAAGAATTCCAAATAGTTGGTTCTTAATCAAATGAATTAATGGGGCACTACTAGAGCATTTTAAAAACTTATTGTTCAGTTAAGTTTCCCCCCTTTGATTCTGCAGGACACATTACCACATAAAAACAGAGGAAGTGTCACAGTTGAGTCAAAGCAGTGGTCCCTCTAGTCAAATATTCTCATGACAACAGATAATTATTGTCCTCATAGAGTTTGAACTTTGAACTACATAGAACCTGTGTAGAATTTTAAGTCTAGAATTTGATGAGGTTTTCTTGATGTTTCTATTTGTAGATGATATTGTAATGATTCTATCAAGCCTAAGAACATTATAGGGACTTCTCAGCAGGATTCACTAAATATTGATCTAAAAATTCTTGAAGGGAAAGGATGAAAATTGTCTTTATGTAGACTATTATATATAGTTGTATAGCTAAGTCCATTGAGTTAATACATAAGTACATACATAGATATATATATGTATATATATCCATGTATGTATAAGTATGTATGTATGTGTATATATCTATATATAGATATTTATCTATTTGTCTATCTTTCTATCTATTTGTATGACATATAATACACATACACAACGAACTGCTCTGAGATTTGAATAGGAGGAAGAGAGTGGTCTGGACTGTGTTTTGAAAATTGTAAAGATCCAAGATCTCAAATTTCTCTTGGACAAAAAAAAAATAGAAGAAATCATCTTTTAAATGCAAAAGTTCTCCTGGGAATGTTGCTTGGTTAGAAGTCATGGAACATCCATATTACTCTGAAGAGTCAAGGTCATGGGTAATCTAAAGTTCAATGGCAAATAGGCTGTACCATGTTTCTAATGATAATGTACATGTGGATATCATATATGGAGTGATCACTGAGGAAACATATTAGTAGAATAAGAAGGTAGCTGGACATTCAGCAAAAGCAGGAAATAAAAGATAGACAATCTGAATGTTGCTTTTATAACCACAAATGCAAGAAAACCAAGGGGAAGACTGCCAGCTCTTTGGAAAGGTCCTTCTCTGTAAAGAATCTGAAGGAGAACATAGACAAGAATTATACAGAATAAAATGGCAAAAAGTGGATTTTATCTGCTTTAAAGAAGAGACTATCCCAGCGATGAGATCCCAGATCTATTCAAGCATTAAAATGATATAGCCCTCATTTTATGAATGAGGAATCTGACCTCCAGAGACTTCAAGAAACCCACATAGGATCACACAACTAGTAGGTGGAAAGAGCCCAGTTCTTCTACCTTCCAATCCAGTAGTCTTTCCATTATATCATGCTATGACTTGCCCAAGGCTTCAGAGTTTGCTACTTGTACTAGAGTGTTTTCAATGCAAACATTCAAATAATTTGATGTAAATTACTTGGGGCCAGATGGCACTCAAACCATAGTTGTATAGTTGACTTTTTGAAACCAAATTACGTACATTCAAATTTAATAACCATTGATTAAGCACCTACTATGTTCAAGGTGATATGCTAGATATTGAAAGCACCAAGGTAGAAATAAAAGTATTCAATTTCATCTCATTACTTTTGATATATTGTTCTATCTTTTCAAGGTTTTTCTGGTGCCTAACTGTAGTTGGGGATCAATACTAAATGGGCCTTACAGCTCAGTGATTGGAAAATAAGTTTCATTGTCCTTATTTTGTCCAGCTCCTCAGTACAAACACACGCCTGCCTAAAAATAACAAAATTTTTGAAATGGAAAAATTGGAGGAAAATTAGAGAAGAAAACTAAGTAATAATCAAACAAAATCTTTATAGTTCAAATCAACCTATTAATGACTCATTCATGTATTCATATGTGTAAGTGGAAGATTCTGAAAATCAAATGCTTGTTTTTGTTTCAGTGATACACACAGGCAGGGGGTCTCAATAAGGATTTCTTTGAAGACAAAGAAAGTCTTGCTACATCCTCTTAATATAAACAAAAAAGCAAGAACAGCTAATTAACGAAATGCTAATTTAACTCTGATGAATGACTAAATATCTTTTTAAACATATCATTTAACAAAAAGCTCATCCATGGAAGAGAAACAGCAAAGAATTAGTCGACCCTCATGACTGAGCAGAGATGACTAATCTCCATTGTTGGGGGACTCTTCTCCCTGATTATCTGGCAAAATTGGAATTTTTTTCTCATCTGATGAGATCCCATTTAGGTAGTCCTGGAGGCAGTTTTTGGTTTCTCTATCCATTCCTTCCCAAATCATTATAGACTTTATCCTGATATTTGTAAGAATTAACTGTGTAATGAACATTAAGAGACTCCATACGAGAAAGCAAGGTGTGCACTGAAACAATAAATAGCATCCTTTCCCTTTTTCAAAAGAGGGCAATCCTGTCAAGGTATTTTTCATAGTAAAAAATAATTAAAGATGGACATATTGCAGTTCCTTGCATTTGAAGAATCTGTTGATATTGTGGTTACAGTCAGTGTGGAGATGATTGATAGCAGGGCATTTGTCTTTCAGTTGAAATTTGAATGTATTTTGTATTGCTTTCCAAAAAGTATTGGTGCTCTTATGTCTATCCCCAATAACAAATACATAGATAGTGGCTTGCTTACAAATCAGTCACAGAATTCTTCATTCTGTAGTCCGGTATAGATGCAGAATTATGGCAAGAATCAAGCAAAGTGGAAAAGTTCTGCTGTGTTGTCAATATTCAGAGATGACATCCATTTCAAGCATGCATTTTAAACATAAAGTATGCCATAATAGAGACTGCCGTGGTTTCAAATGGCATCTGGGTCCTCTTCCGCACCTTTGCACCTTGCTCCATCAGCTATTAACTGCGGGGTATTTCATTTTAATGTTTCTATTCCTTGCTATAAGGATGGAGAGAAAGTCTGACCTTCTTTGGAGAGGTCTTTGAATACTGTGATCCATCAGCCAATTTTACTGTGTGAAAGCCATTCTTTTAATGATTATTACACAAATATTTCTGTTGATTAAAGCCACTTTACCCTTGGCTTAAAACTGTATTTTCTTGAACATTTTTCATTTGCTGATGACAACTGTGGAGCATATTACTTTTCCCCTTCAGATGCATCGGACAGTGATAAATATATCCAAGTTTAAGGACAGTGTTTTAGGGTCATAAAATAATCACCAGTTTTGTGTTCTCATGTATCTAGGTTCTGCTTCTATTGCCAAATACAGTAAAGAGCAGCTCAGAAAAGGATGAAACTTGAAAAGGTAAAAGGGGGAGGGTCACATTCATTTGACTTCTCCAGCTAATATAAAGAGTCCTATATCTGTCTATCACAGTGGGAGAAGAACACATATACAATGTTAGATCTGTCTGGTACAGTGGCAAGAAGTTTGCCTCTCTGTGCCACCTGTATGCCCTTGGGAATGTCATTTCAACTCTTTGAGTCTTGGCTTCTCATTTGTAAAAATGAGGAGGTTAAATAGGACTGGAGATTTGCTGGTAGATATTTGGCAACTGACTTTCTGAAAAAAAGTATACACAACATGCATTTAAGTTTAATCTGAATTAGTAACATTTTCTTCATCACTTTTTTTTGTCAGTTAGTTGTGTTCAACTTTTTGCAACCTTATTTTGGAGCTTCTTGGTAGAGAAATTGGAGTGGTTTACCATTTCCTTCTCATTTTATAGATGAGGAAACTTAGGTAAATAGGATTAAATGACTTGCCCAGGGTCACACAGCTGGTGTCTGAGGCCAGATTTGAACTCAGATACTCCTGACTCTAGACCTGAAGGCCTATCTACTAAGCCGCCTAGCTGTCTCATTTTCTTAATTGTAGACAGTTACAACATTTGCTAATTTCTGAGGTGTAAATGCTCACACTGAAAAGTTAAGAATTGACTCTTGTGAGCTAGTTCAAGCTGGCTCCTGCTCACTCCTGGACTAGGTGGTCTTTGAAGTCTTTTATGATCTATAATAACTTTTTAACTATCCTCCATGATAGAGGTGGCACCCATGCTACACCAGGGGGCAACCTCTTCAATGGTCACAAGTTAGACAGAATCAAATCAAGCCACTATCACTAATGCCTGAAAACTCTGTGAAAATCTTAACTGAGAAACTATGATCGATTCAGTAAAATAGCTCATCCATTAGTTCAATATCCTTATCTAGTCTGGGATATGAACATGTCCTGTTCATGTTACGTTGGGTAGGAGGCTGCAATTAAGAGGCATTTGAATGAGCTGATGTAAAATTCACATTCAGGCAGCCATTTCCGTGGAAGGCCTCTGATTGTGTGTGGTGGGAGATGAGATAGGCAAGGGATAGTGAAAAGAGTTGCTGCTTGGGGCTAGACTTGGGGCTACTCCTCCTCTAATTAGAAGTAGATTCTGGGTGGGTTGTTAATAGCCTTCCTAAACCCATCTGTCTCAGCTTAATAGCCATTGCTTGATCTTGCATTCAGCGTAGAGAGAAATGGGGCAACTAAATGTGAAGATGAGACTGGGAAGGAGTTCAGACAGATAAAGGGAGCACAAAGATTAAAGCCAGAGTTCTCATACTTTTACAGGTTGGAATAATACTGGCCATTAAAATTTGTGGAAACCTATAAACTTTCCATTTGTGATTTTATATTGATGACCCTACACCTATCCTTTTATGTTTCTCTTTAGTGTACAGTTATAAAACCTTTAAGAAAATCCATGTTATAGATTTTTAGAGCTGGAAAAGATGCTAGAGGCCACCTAGTCCTATATCCTCGTTTTATGGATGAGGAAACTGAGTCTCAGAGAGGTTAACTGACTTATTCAAGATCATAAAGTTATTAAGTATTAGAATCAGAGGAATCCAGGTCTTCCTAACTCCAAGTCCAGCACTCTATCCAAGGATTCTTAAGCTGTAGTTCACAAAGGTTCATGGATAGATTTTGGGAATAGGTGTGGTCTGTGAACTTGGATGGGGGGAAATGACATTTATTGTCACCAACCTTTGGTTTCCTTTGTAATATCATATATTTTATTTTTTTTTAAAAAACATTATTATGAGAAAGGGTCCATAAGTTCCAGGAATCCAAAGGGGTCCATGACACCAAAAGACTAAGAACCCCTGTAGTAGGGATTCTGAGCCATTATGAGGAAGAAGATGAGTAGAAAAGTCTACTCTCTTCCTCAGGAAAGACTGGCTTATGGGGAACCCAGGAACAGAGAAGACTATTATATAGTACAAGGTTAGTAGGGGATACCAATGAGGCATACCAAAGGATTTGCTACCTCAAAAAAATGGGAGTCATGATGTATATGTTGGCTTGTCTTCCCTTGTCAATTTCCCGCTGAAACAGAAACTCAGAGGTGAGCTCAGGTGCCCACCATTCAGATAAGTTCTGCTGGATTACTGTAGCTCAGTATGTACTGTTAAAAGTTGTAACATAGTACAGGGGGTCAGGGATAGGGGCACTAGCAACCAAAACACAAACATTACCCCTTTATCCACCCTTTGATAATAATCAAAGTATATTTGATAATAATGTATGGCAAGGAGCACTGAGGCAAGTCCACTGAACCTAAGGTTCCTTGCTTCTCCACTTGTTCTCACTTTGACATTTCTGGCCATTTTCTAAACACATTGTTATGGACCCAAGGTCCATAGTCAACTGCTTTGACTGGTATGCACCTCTCATTCCTCTAAAACCAACAAATACCCAAAATGTATGCTCACTACTTGACTTGCTATGCTATGCTAAGTCAATTACCTCCAACCCCTTAAAACCACATATACAGGTATGCATGCTCCTCCAAGTTCATGTTGTAGAATTGCAGTCACTTACTCCCTCTTTCAGTTGGCCCTTAAATGATAGGAGAAGAGAAGGAAATATTCCTGAAGAAGAGGAAATACCTACTTTTGTTTTCCACTGTTACACCTGTAGCATCCCAGGTTCCAAGTTAGGCAGGCCAGGAGTATAGCTGTAATAATACTTAAAGACAGATAATACATCTGCTGTAAGTCTTCTTGCAAAAACAAGACAAAAAACTCATTTCCTTCACCTGTTATTCAAACTGAGAGGTAGTGGTATTGAGTGGGTAGAGTATTGGACCTGAACTCAGAAAGATTTCAACTATTGCCTCATACGCTCAATAGCTGAATGCACAAAAGAAAGGTAGTTTTTAGCCGCAGTTTTATCTTCTGTAAATAACATCTGCATCTACCCTAAATAGATTTTGTGTGGATCAAATGAAATGATAGACTAAAATATTTCTCAAACCTTAAAGAGAAATATAAAGGTGTGAATAAAAAAATGACCTCAGGAGTCATCTAATTCACCTGTCTAATTTAAAAAAAAAATGGGAAGAATTCAGGCCCAAAGAGGAAGGCACTTCTAGGTGGTAATAGTGCACAGATTCAAACCAAGATTCCCTGAATCCACATCTGGTGGTCTTTTGACTGTGCCATTTCTCCTCTGTTGCTCCATGAAGACAGAGTTGGGGAAGGGAGACAGTAGACATAGGAAGATCTATGAGGAGGTTATTGTTGCCATCTAGGTGGATAGTAATGAGTACCTGTAAGAGGAAGGTAGCAGTGCGAGAGGGTAGTGGGTGAGTGGGAAAGACATTTCAGAGATATAATTGGCAAGATGGTAGCTAACAATTTGAGAAGTGAGAGAGCCAGATGATTTATTAATAGATGTTGATTGATTGTGCAACATTTTAACAGGGAGATGGTGCCCATTTGTAAAGAAATACATGGTCCAAGGTATTGTGTATTTCCCATGTGTCATAGAACAGATTGCTATAGCCCAGAGGCCTGTGCACTCCCTCCTACCAAGGAATCCCAGTTCTTGGCTCCTGCAGGTACCAGACTAGGTGCCCATGTGCAATGTGTGATGAGTAATAAGCATCCCCATGGGCAGCTAATCACTCTTTTATCCACTGTTGTTGGTTTTTCCCCAAGTCTTTGTCAATACTAGGTCTATGGTTATATTTGCATATTTTATTCTTTTTCTGCTTATAGGTTCTCCCAGTTATAAAAAAAACTTGCATTAGCCTAGGGGTATGATTTCAATATGATTCCATTACAGATGAGACTGAGTGTCTGATTTTCCTACCTACATGCATCTGCTACCCTAAAATGGGGGATGTGTTGCTCAACTCTCTACAGATATCCAAACCTCTCTTCTAATGTTTACCCACTCCAGCATTAATTATACCAGGCAAAGATTTAGTTGCTTTCAGATTTTGTATTATATAAAGGGGAATAAAAGTGATAGTAATTAAAGTACAATGAACAATTTTGTTGGGAATAGGGCATTGTTGGATAGGAAGATGTCCATGGCTCATCCTTCTTGTTACAAAGGCAAAAGCTACTTCTCCCCAATTTAATTCTGCTCTGCTCATGAGAAGTTAGAAGGTGTTTAAGGGGGAGTTGCTCCTTCATATGGAACAGAGACAGAAGACAGAGAGATGTTTCAATGAAGTGCTTGCATTATCTCAGCAACTGTCATTCTCAGCTTCTGGTAATTTCTTGAGTACCTCACACTTCTTTCATTCTGTCTAGCAATAATCTACCAACTGTTCAGGAGGAGGCGGCAAGGGAGGAGGCACCTGCAAATTGTGGCTACTACTAGATTCTATCCACCTGCTTGGCACAAGATAGAGAAAGCGCTATCTTCTTCTGGCTTCTCCATTCTCCAAAATCACAATTCTGGAAAGCCAAGTTATTGGTGAACTCTGGGAGAATGTCTATTTGAGTCTTTTATCTGCATAGCAGCATTGTCTGGGTTAGGATCCCAGGAGCCCAGAGATATAATTGACTGATCTGGGGGAATGATAGTTATTATGGCTTCTCAGTTTGTTGTTTTCTCTTGATCATCAGAAAAAAAAAGGCTTAAATTTGTATTACAACTCCTGTTCCATCCACTGGCCTGGAGAAATCAGGATCTTATTTTTTTTAATGTAATTATCCCACATTAATTAAAGTTAATTCTTGATCCAGCTATTGAATCAATAAAAAACTAAATTGACAAAGAAAAAAATGTAGGGAATTTGATGAATCCGACCCAGAGTTAACAGCCACTGGCTCCCCTTTGATTTATCCTAGACATTCAATCACTCAGATATTTCTAAAGCAGAGAGTTATTTGAGCAAGTAATATTTGAAAACAGGATAAAAAAGAATTCCCTGTTACAAGAAGTTTTCTAATAGGAGAAGTGTGCTGCCCAATAATACATTAGTCCAAGTGGCCTTCATTTCTTCCTTACAGAGTTCTGTTTTTCGTGTGTCTTGAAAGCTGCTGACGTCTGTAATATAGTCAACCTGTAACATCTACCCTGGGCCAGAAATCACTTAGTTTCTTGATAATTTAAAAAGTCTTTAGGGGGAAGAAGACTGGTGTTAGTGTTGAAATAAACAGCAAAAAGAAATTGAGATTCAGGGATAGAGGTATTCTATATAATTCTATATAATCATTAACAGATCATATTATAATTAACCTACTTGGTGGTGCTAAATCCCATAAGAACTCTTGTAATTCAGTCTATAAACACTATACCTAACGGTAAAAATGAAATTCAATAAGAAGAAAAACTGACTGTCATTTTAAGGGGTCTGCCATTTCATTAGGTGACAATTATATTGCAGCTCTCATAAGTAGTTGCAATGGATTACTTATTTAAGGTGTCCATAATTGTGTCAAGGAGATGCCAACAGAAAGTATTAGACTTGATGTTGTATAAATGTAGGATGATCTGAGGCTGACTGATAGAACTGTGGGTTCTAACCATGTCCCTGGCACATTAGCCATGTGATCATAGGCAAATTATTTAACCTCAATATACCTCAAACAATTCCCTAGAATTTAGCTAAGATTTAGGCAGTGATTTGTATTATCAGAGTTATCACCCTATGAGTTAATTCTACATGGATGAGATCACAGATTCTTCTCATATTTAAATATTCTGAAATACATCATAGTATCATGTAATGTGCATATACTGCTCCAATTTCAAATGGTCTTTGGCCACCTCTATAGCCCCTCCCCCCCCAACCCCACACCATGTATTAATTCAGTTTTCACTTTTCCTCTCTCTTGCCTCCCTCAAGGGTAACTGTTAGGTACTCATACTGGCAGACAGAATCATACCACCTATCTAAATAAAAAGGAAAAATTCCCTCAGGCCCCTGATCAAATGGTGTTTCTTGTAGGCCATTTTTGTCAATAATTGATTATTTGCTGTAACTTGGTCAGATATATTGGTTTTTCTCCTTCCACAGTTTGTCTGTTGCTGTAACAAGCTAATTGAGCAGTTGCTTAGATGTGGCTGAATGTCTGGATGCAGAATGGGTGAGACTCTCAGTTTGACCCCAAAGCCTGTCTGCCCTCCCTGAATAACACATCTGGGACTTTTGAGACTGCTCTAACTCCCTTCATCTGTGACCCACTTTCCTGATTTTCAGCACGTGCAAGGCTTGCCCAGAAGGGACAACTTACTTCAGGAGCCTTTCCTGTAGGCAGAGAGAATAGACCATCCATTACCCTTTTCTTTCTTCTCACAGGTTAATGACTGTATTAAATATTAACTGGGGTTCTATCTCCAGAGTGCCCATGTAAGTGATTTTACATTATCTCATCCACTTTTGGCATAGGCCCTACTTTGATTTCTGATAAAGTGTGTTGCTTCTGTGTAACATAACTCAGAGGAAACTGTGATTGATTTGACAGCCGTTAATGCAATGCTTAATATTAACCTTCATTTCCACTGATGGAGGAGGATGGCATGAGAGGAGGAGAGGGTAAGGGAAGAAAAGTCAGTGAAGAAAGTATGTGGCAGGTTTTATTAAGGTGACAAGGAAAAATGATCTCATTATCCAACTTCAAACCTTTAAGGATCTGTGATTTCATCAACTTAGGTCTTCCGCCCACCAATGCAGATTATGGCTTTAATAGGTTGTAGAACAATCTCCTGTTGCAGAAACAGAGAAATCAACAAAAACTGTCTTCTGGCAACAAACCTACTGGTGATAAGTATTTCTGAACTTGACTGGACTGTGTCTTGGACAACACACACAGCTTATCACTAGACACAAGCATAATGCCTTTCCTATTCATAGGCACTGTGAGAGATTACCCTTTGCTGGTTAACCTTTGGGAATCCAGGGTTGCCAACAATACATTAAGGCTTTAGTGAGGAAGGTCTTAATTATCCAGGAGAAAGATGTAATTCATTTATTTTCCCCCCTCTACTTCCACTTTTCCCTTTTCCTATGACCTTTCCTAAGCATACTCTCTGGAACAATTTAGGGCTACAACTTTCGAGACTTAGTTTCTGCAGCTATCTTGTGATTTAACATTTAATGAGACTAGGCCATGCATTGAAGGCTGTAGGGAATTTAGAATTAAGGCATGGGTTCTGCCCACAGAGATTATTATCTAAGCAGACAGACAGGTAAGATGCCCACTGAAAGCTGGGGGAAAGTAGGTGATAGTGTGGGAATTTGAGGGGTCTGTCTGCAGCTGTTTCCATAGGCTTCAGCGAGCAAAAGAAAGGCATACTTGAGGCCTTTCCTTCTAAGGCAATGCTGAT
The DNA here is from genome assembly GCF_900497805.2 of Vombatus ursinus. NCBI lineage: Eukaryota > Metazoa > Chordata > Mammalia > Diprotodontia > Vombatidae > Vombatus > Vombatus ursinus. The sequence goes on along the minus strand of NW_020946557.1, from coordinate 5,888,246 downwards.
TCCTTAAATGCATGCAAGAAGGCATAGCTGCCCTGTGTAGATTTTTCCTACCTTAGTTTTAGCAGTAAGGCCAGATGGGATAAGAGGAGGTAGGTAGTTTGGAGAATGACTGGGAACTTACAGAAAGGACTAAGTTGGTTGTTCAGACTGGTAGGATGAAGGTGAAATGTCTGGTTGTTCTAACATGTCAAAGGGTAAAAAGGGATGATTTATATAGGAATTAGGCCTATTAAAGGTTGACACTTCCTTTGTGTGTGTGTAATAGGAGAATTGGACACTGTATGTCTATCAAAAGAATGGGTTTGGGATTTTATTTATAAGGATTTGCAATTTAAATGCCCAGGCTGAGAGCTGTGAAGCCATTGTATTGCCCATGGCTTTGATGTTAATAGTACTTCACTAAATATATGTTCAAGGACTATAAATCTTCACCCTCAGCGCAAGTACCCATGATAGGGTACACCAACTCTAAATCTCCACCATTCATTTTAGTAGTCTTTCTCTAAGCAGTCTGGGGCAATTTGAACAGTTCTTATCAGTTGTATCAGCAGGCAATGGGGGACAGAAAGACAAATATGGGCAGAAATGTGATACCCTGATTCCCCAAATTCGTTGGGAGGTGCTGAGGTAAGTAGGTGGTGTGCTATTTTGATGCAGGAGAAGAGACTTGTTGGAAAGTGAGTTAGTGGCTTTCTTTGAAGGCATGCAAGAGACTAATGTTCTCAATGGATGGAGCAATGAGCCAAGGAAATGAGAATTTCCAAAGCACTATATACATGGGTCTTTGTGACAGGAGGGAGTCTCTGAAACAAAAGTGAGATAGAAAATTGAGCTTAAGCACTGAAGATGAGTTTTAGAATTGACAAGAACCTTGGAAATCAGGTTCAACATTCATTTCCCACAGTGATATGCAGTATATTTGGAACAAGCAATAATTCTGATACAGTTTCATTTTGTGACAGCAGGAGTAATGCTCATGTGCTTAAACTGACACTAGACTAACTCTGAATATCTGATCTTGCCCAGATAAAATCAGATTGATGTAGTTTCTCTACCTTTGAATAATCCTCTTCAGCCAACTACTGGATTTCATACCATATACACATTTCTTTGATCTCTTTGGTTATGTTTCCAATTTAGTGGTTTTGAAGAATGGGTATGACCCTAAGGAAAAACAAAAAAGTTGTAATTCTTAAAGAGAATACTTCATTGACTGGTAGAGGTATTGCCACAGCTATTGATGTGGGGGAGTCAAGTATTTAAAAGATCATTGAAGCCCACAATGAAACAAGATGAATCACACCAAAGTGAAAAAGAAAATGCAGTTTAAAAACAAGTAATACCAAGAATTAAGCAACTATTGCTGCAAAGTAGCCTAATTAATTCTCAGAAAACTAGAAAAGACTTTCAGAGGGTTTTGGAAGTTTGAGAGATTGTTATTGACTCCTCCACCATGTAGCACAGCCTTCTTTAAGTAGGAAGGATGATGAAAAATAACTTCAGACCATTGCTATGTAAGAAAAGAAAAACAATTGTCATAGACAAAACAATACAAGGCCTGGAGTGCTCCAAATTGGAAAGAAGGTCATTTTTACTTTTTTATTCAAGGCTATACCAAAATCAGTGCCAAAGGACATCAAGAGAGCCTGTAAATTCTGGATATCTTCATCAGCCTAAAAAACATCCATTTGAAGAAGTGTTTTGGTAATTTTTTTACTGGATTTTTTTTTTAATTATTTCCATTGAAGAATAAATATATTGATATGATAAGTAAAGTGGCTTCAGAATTTAAAAAATTCCCAAATTGAGAGGGATTCTTGTAAACCAAACTTGCATATGTCACATGTCCTGTAAAGTTAATGAATTTGTTCAAGAGATGGACTTAAACATGTTTCAATTGTCTGCAAACTCACTTGATTTAAACTTAATCGAAAAGCTACAGGCTAAATGTGGGAATTTGTTTTGTTGGACTATGCAGTTATGTATTGAGGGCTTTACTTTTTGGGGTTTTTACTTCTTCTGGAGGGGTGAATAAGGACAGATTAATAAAAAGGCCATGCATTATAATTAAGGGTAGACTTGATAAAAAGGACAGTTTGTCAAAATCGTGCTTAACAATGAAATTGATAGATAAGTTTTCTTGATGAAGAATTAGAGAAAGTGTATCAAAATCTATAAAAGCAATGCCAGATCATGTAAAAGAAGTGATTGTTGCAAAAAGCAGATATACTGACATGAAACTTTTTTTTAAGAGGCAAAAAGTTGTAAATCAATAAATTTATTTTCTTGTGTTACAGTTAATGTGCACTCTATTGCAGACAAGGAGATGGAGGCCTAGAGTTGTTTTATAAGCTATTCAAGTAAATACACACTCTGTGACAGATATAAGCCTGGAACCAAGATTTCCTAACTTCCAATGGGTTTTCTCTGATAATATACTATAGTGGAAGGCAACGTATGAAGCACACAATAGGAGGAAGGAGATTTAGTGAGAGGTCTCCAGTGACTCCTTTGGGAAAAAAAAGTTATAGAAACTTCAAAATCACATTAGGAAAGATTTGACTTTATTGCATTTATTGCAAAGCTCTCTAATGAACATCTGAAATTTATTATACAAATAGAAGTAAACTTTTGAGGGAGAGGCATCCAATGGGAGAGATTTCTCATTTAAATACAACATTCCCAAAGTTACACATTTTCTGTGTCTGTTACTTAAGTTCCAGAACAGTTACTCTGTTTCCCAGAGTCTAGAAAGGAAGGTTGCAGGATTACATAAGAACTGGGGATAGTGTTGAAAGGATTCTTATAGTTTGGTTTTTATGGAGTCCAAAGTTCCTTCTGATTTTAACATTCTTTAATTCTGTGACAGAAGAGTATATGTACCAATAAAACAAAGGCCCCAACAATGCTATATATTTGTACAAATTAACTCGATTCTACCCCAGACATTTGTTAAATGCTTAATTGTGCAGATTATACTGCTTAGTGCTGGGAGAGATACCCTAAATCAGGGGTGGGAAACCTGCAGCCTCGAGGCCACATGTGGCCCTCTAGGTCCTCATGTGTGGCCCTTTGACTGAATCCAAGCTTCACTGGAATTGGATTCAGTCAAAGAGCCATACTTGAGGACCTAGAGTGCCGCTTGTGGCCTTGAGTCTATAGGTTTCCCACTCCTGCCCTAAATCTATCACCTCTCTGTCAGAAGAGGGATAATTTGTTTCATCATCATTCCTCTGGATGGTCACTGCATTATACTTCTTACAGTTTTTAAATGTTTGTACATTGTTTTCTTATTGTATAAATTATTCTTCTTGTTCTTCTAATTTCATTCTTGCTAAGCTTATGAAAGTCTTCAAAACTGTTCTTTTTATAATGTTGGAGGTATAGCATATATTCTTCTGATTCTGCTTACTTTACTCTGCATCAGTTCATATGAGTCTTTCCATGTCTCTTTGAAATCATCTATTTCTTCATTTATTACAGAAGTATAATATGGTATATACATTCATATACCATGACTTATTCAGTCATTCCTTAGCTTATTCCTTATTCTGATAAAGATCTCATTTCTACAAGATGTAGGGAATAGGTTTAAATTTTATAAGAATGAGTCATTTTCCAGTTGATAAATCATCTAAGGATATGAAAAGACAGTTCTGAAAGGAAGAAACCCAAGCTATCCATAACCATATAAAAATGCTCCAATCATTATAAATTAGAGAAATGCAAATTATAAAAAAGTCTGAGAGTTCACCTCACACCCATTAGACTGGTAAAGATGAAAAAAAAAAGAAAATGAGAAATATAGGGAACTCACTGAGAGTTCCATATACCAATGAAATCATAGGCCTGGTTTAAAAAAAAATCTGTAGCACCTAGTATAGAACCTTGTACATAGTAAATAATAAATATTTGGGGAATTCTTTCAGGATAATTTCTATATATATAGCAAAACTATTTCTAAACAAGATTTTTTTTTCTATTTCTTATCTTTTTGTTGTTCCTCACACACACAACCTTCTTTCCCATGGACAATCTTTCATTCCTGTGTCAAGTGTGGATGACAGCTAGTTCAAAGTATGACTCCTAGTGCCTTCCTTTTCACAAATACCTTCTGTTTATTTTGTATCTCTTCTCTTCCTTCTCTCTCTGTCTCTGTCTCTGTCTCTCTCTTTCTCTGGTCAGTTGTTTTTCCAGTGAGATATTTCACATTGTCTTCTATTTTTTCATTCTTTTCCACTAGCTTCCAATTGCTCCATTCTAATTTTTAAGGAAGTATTTTCTTCAGTGAGCTTTTGGACTTCCTTTTCCATTTGGCCAATTCTGCTTTTTAAGGCATTCTTCTCCTCATTGGCTTTTTGAACCTTTTTTGCCATTTGGGTTAGGCTACTTTTTAAGTATTTTCTTCAGTATTTTTTTGGGTCTCCTTTAGCAAGCTGTTGACTTGTTTTTCATGATTTTCTTGCATCACTCTCAGTTTTTCCTCTACTTCTCTTACTTGCTTCTCAAAATCCCTTTTGAGCTCTTCCAAGGCCTGGGACTGATTCATATTTTTCTTGGAGGCTTTGAATGTAGGAGCTTTGACTTTGTTGTCTTCTTCTGGTTGTATGTTTTGATTTTCTTTGTCACCAAAGAAAGATTCTATGGTCTGACTTTTTTTTTTTTTTGCAGTTTGCTCATGTTTCCAACCAATTACTTGAGTTTTAAGCTCTTTGTTAAGGTAGGGGTCTGCTTCCAGTGTGAAGAATGTACAATCCCAAGCTTCAGGGGTTTTGTGCAGCTGTTTTCAGAGATACTTCTAGGGACCTGTAAATTTTCAGTTCATCCAAGGTGGTATGATGAAGGGCGAGGTGTGTATTCCTTTTCTCTGCTGTGCTCTGATCTATGAGTGACCACAAGCACTCTTTTCTGCCTTGGAACTGTGACTCTACCACCACCACAAGCTCCACCATGCCAGCACTCCTTGTCACTGCAGGACCGCCATCTAGAAGTGCGACCCAGATCCAAGCACAGGAAAAACAAGAGAATCCTGCTTCAGCACCAGCAATGAGATCCCTGCAATCTCCCTCTGATCAGTCACTTGATTTCCCCTCTGTCTGTGGGCCGAGAACTCCAGAAGCAGCTGCCACCCTGGGGCTTCACCAGGACTAGGGCTGGGACTGTGCTTCTCTCTCACAGTGGTCAGACACACTTTTCCTACTGACATTCTAAGTTGTCTTTGGCGTTTGTGGGATGGGAAGTCTGGAAATTGCCATAGCTCCCCTGTTTTTGCCTGCTCGGCCCATGCTGAACTGCACTCCTTTCCCAGCCCAGTGCAACAGACCTTTCCAATCAACCTTCCAGGTTGTCTTGGGCTGGAAATTTGTTTCACTCTGTCTTTTTGTGGGTTCTGCTGCTCTAGAATTTGTTTAGAGCGATTTTTTTTATAGGTATTTGGAGGGGTTTGAGGGAGAGCCCAAGCAAGTCACTGCTTTTACTCCACCATCTTGGCTCCTCTCTCACTCTCTCTCTCTCTCTCTCTCTCTCTCTCTCTCTCTCTCTGTCTGTCTCCATATGTTGTCCCTTCTGTTAGAATGGAAATGTCTCACTTTTGCTTATGTATCCTGAGTACCTGTCATATAGTTGGTACTTAAATATTTAATGACTGATTAATTCTAAACAAAGTTCTATTTGTAAACTATCCCCTAAACAATGTGCTTTCTTTACAGTAACCCTATGAGGTGGTTAGGACAAAGAGTAGCTTTCTCATTTTACAGTTAAGGAAACCAAGACTCAGTGGGATGAAATTATTTTATCCAGGATCACATCGCTATCAACTGTTAGTGTCTTTATTTGAAGCCTTGTACTGACTCCATGTCCAGTGATTTGTCCACATTTTGTCACTTGGTAATGGGTTCTGATTGTTTGGATGTGAAATTTTACAATTCCTTAAGAAATCAGTAGTATTTATAAGCCTTCTTCATACTATCTCCACTATAATAGGTTTGCCTTGTGACATAATTATTTGTATGTCCCTCCCAGTTTATCTTACAGAGAACATGGAGCCTTTCACCTGTCCATCGCTCTAATGCTGCTTATGGCTTGATGGATGTGGAGACAGAGCCCCAAGCCGGGACTTGGGGAATGTCAATGACCTGGATTTGGAACTGGTCCTGACCCAAGTTACCAAAAGCACTTGCAGCTATATGGCTTCAAGGAATTTAGCAAGAGATAGTATTCCAACCTTTAGCTCTCTGTTTCACTGTCACTCTGCTAATTCCCCAGCTGGCTTTCTTTGGGGGTTAATGTCAAACTGAGTTTTCAGCCCTATCAGATAGAGCTGAAACCTGAAAGTTGACATTGAAATATATCAGTGGAGCCCTTGCCTGAAGACTGTGTGGTTTTCATTCTTAAAATATACATCACATAAAAAGATAATTTCATTGCCAAAGTGTAGCTTTTATTCATGATCAGTATCATTATGAAAAATGCCCTTGGTTTTTGCCCCACCATAGGATGTAATGTAGTCTATTGGAAAGGGCACAGAGCTTGGAATCAATTCCAGCACTTTTTAGTTAGTGTGACTTGGGTAATTGCTTAATCTCTCTGTGCCTCAACTTCCTTGTCTGTAAGACCAGGATAATAACACTTATGCTCTCTACATCAAAAGGTTTATGTGAGAAAATCACTTTACAAACTATACATTGCTATAGAAATAGGAGTTATTGTTATTCATTGTGGCCAACTTTGTACTTATATTATAATTACTACTACTATTTCTACTACCAGTATACTAATAATAACTAGCATCTATAAAGCTCCTTAAGACAGCTAGGTAGCAGAGTGGAGAGTGTTAGGCCTGGAGTCAAGAAGACTTATCTTCCTAATTTCCAATCTGGCCTCAGATACTTCCTAGGTATATGATCCTGGGCAAGTCACTTAACCCTGTTTGCCTCAGTTTCCACATTGATAAAATGAGCCAAGAGGGAAATGACAAACTGCTCTAGTATCTCTGCCAAGAAAACCCCAGGTGGGTTCACAAAGAATTGGACATGGCTGAAAAAATGACTGAACAACAACAACATACATCTCTTTAATGTTTTCAGTGAGATATACACACATATAATTTATTTAATACTCATAAAGATCCTGCATAACAGATACTATAATTTCCTGCCTTTTACAGATAAAGAAACTGAGGCTGAGAGATTCGGGACTTGCCCATTGATATATAGCTTGTAAATATTTGAGGTAGGATTAGAAAACTCAGATCCAGTGTTCTATCCACTATGCCATTTAGATGTCTTGAACACCCAGCTGGAACAGGGGGCATTTGTTTAAAGGAAGTGCTTTCCATCATGGTTTGAAACTTCTTAATAGTAATAAAGAATTAATGTGGTTCACTTGTTTTAAACACAGTCTTGAGAAATGGGTTTCAAAATGGGATAGGAATTATAGTTTAGTGGAAGTTCACCTGAATATGTCTAAATAGCATTTTGACACAATATCTGTGTGTTTATGTTCTTTCTCTAAGCCTTTGAATAGATTGTCCCTCATTCTTGGAATGCATCCTTTTCTTCTCTACTTCTTAAAATTCCTTCCTTTCTTCAAAGTTCAGCTGTCACTTCCTACATGAAATCTCTCCTGACCCCTCTAGTTTCCAGTGTTTAATGTGTACTAACTGCCTGTATGGTTTGTGTTTATGAGTACATGTATATGTAGTTTCCAGAATAAAATGTGATCTCCTTAAGCACATGGATTATTTTATTTCATCATTGTATCCTTAGTACTAAGAAGAGGTCCTGATATATAGTAAGTGATTAATGAATTCTTGTCAATTGATTGATTATTCATTATAAACAGAAGAAAGCTAATGGACATAAATATTCTCTTCCCAAGTCATATTTCTTCATCTTTTTGATGATAGGAAAATTCTCAGAGTCAAAACTGAGAACCAGATGTCAATGTCATGAAATCAGATTTACAAGGTCATGCAAAAGTCAATTGACAATATTCAACTTATTTCTGGATTATATACATGTGAGCAACTCCTGCCATTTCTCATAACCCAACATTCAGCGAGGACACAAATAATCATAACAAATTGGCCAGAATCGCTTCCTGGTGTTTCAAAGCACCTTCAGTGTTCCATATAACCAGTGTATTGTCCCTAGCAGTTCCTATTAGGGAATATAACTTAGGGAGAACTCTGGAAGCTGCTTCATCAATACCCACTTAGGACAGAAATATTGAATAATCCACAATATTGGAAATGAACACATCTTTGTGTTATGTACATTTTAAGTTGAGACAGATGCTTAGCTTGGCTTTGGGGGGCAGGTTGTGCTGCATCAAACTGTGCAATGAAGAGTAAAAATAAGTAACATACCATCATTCCTACTGTTCCCCTTGTTTGGAATATCCTCTGCCTCTACAAATCCTACCCATTTTACAAGGCCAAATTCAGTAAGTACTGTTTTGCTCTGAATCTTTGTACTATTTTCCCCTGAATCTTTTCTAGGACACACTAACACTCTTTGGTATGACCTTTCTCTAAATTCCTCTAGCACCAATAATCTGTACCACATATATGGTGATGGTGAAAACATAGGGGATCCAAATCTGTGATTTCATTGGTATAGTTAACTCAAAATATAGAAACTTGCTTCGCTGATGATCATCTGCTATTCCTCTATAAATTAGATTCTTAAACAATTGCCGTGGGGGCACTGAGAAATGGTGACTTATCCATTGTTCCACAGACAGTGTGTGCCAGAGGCAGGATCAGAATTCAGGTATTTCTCACTCTAAGACCAACTCTTCATCTGTAATGCCATATCTCCCCACACTATAAAATGTAGCACTTACTTTAAACGTACAAATGTTCTACTTAAGAACAGTCTGATGTCAAGTAAGTCATAATTTCTTCAAGTTTTCTCCAAGTCTACAAAATGGAGATAAGAATGTTCGCTTTACCTGTTTCACAGATTTGTTGCAAGGCTCAAATGAGAAAGCATATGTAAAGTGCTTTGTAAACTGTAAGGCATCATCTAAATGCCAATTGTTAACATGAAACATGTAAGGTAATATGATAGTTATTTCATGAGGGCTTGCCTTGACTTCTGACTGTGTATTTTGAGTCATATTTTCCAACAGGGTTGACAGATCTACACAGTTTTATCCAGTCCCACCTGATTCCCTTATGGACAGTGACACACATTTGCTAGATAACTGGCTGGGTTAAGAGGGCAGATATTCATGCAGCAGAGAGTTTTTTTTTTTATTAAAATTTTTTAGATGATAAACCTAACTGGCATTGATGGGGATTCAACTCAGAACCCTGGGTTAATGAGAGTCAAGCTTTATTCATTTGATTTAACTGACCCATTCATTTATTGGCTGCTTCAGCATAGGTTCTGTGTGTTTCTAGCTTGTTTTCTGAGCAATGTCTTAGAGCTTCATGTAGTTGTGAGAGGCCAATAAATATCACTGCAATTCTAAGCAACCTGTGATCTTTGTTACCCTAATACTTCTTTTGATTTCAAACCTTTTAGAATCACGAAGTCCCCAAACAACCTGTAAGCTGAGTACAAGTGCCCCTCTGCTTTATGTAATAGTTTTGATTCTGGTAAATGTGTAAACTGAATTTTCGTAAAGACAAATCATTTTATTTTAAATGTAGGAGGGAAGTTTAGTGAATTGTATGATGGCTTTTTTTTAGTGGGTGGTCAATAAACATTTGTTGAACAAATAATTGCTTTCTATGTATCTAATTTTTGTACTTAAAATTTCAAATATGTGGTGATTCAAATACTGGGTGTGGCATGCAGACATCATTTCTGGGAAGTTAAGAAATCATACCAAGGGAATTCAAATTAATCAGAAATAGGATTAGAATTTAAGTGCTCTGATCTCAATCCAGTGTCTATGTGCAGGCAGTTACCTATTCAAAATCTGTTCTCTAAAAGAGGACTCAATGGAACCATTTGTAAACTGCTGACACTACCTCTACGACTGTGAACACATCATTTAATCTCCCTGGGCCTTATTTTCCTCATCTGTAAAGTAAGTGAGCCTGGCTAAATAGATTCTGAGGTCTCTTCTAGCAATAGAGCTATGATCCTATCAACTTTGTCTTTTTTTCCTTTTACCTTTATTTCAATGTATGCAACCAATCATAAGTAGTCACTTATCTTACCGAAGGTCTTATAGCTAAATTATGCTGAAAAATTTCCAAAGGAAGTCATGTTTAAAGAGTGATTTAGAAGAGGAGATCACATTTGGGTCAGGTAAAATTCATAAAATGTACAATAAGAACGTTTCTCTTGTAATTTCCATAATGTCACTTTGAATCTAGTTTGCTCTCATCTTTCCTGTCAGTCCTGCTGCCATGCTCCTACAAATCATTGGCAATTAGTATTGATGTAGTTGTTCAGATAACGCTTACCCTTTCCTGGTCATTATTCTTTGGCCGAGACAATAAACATTATAAGCAAATGGGCAAATGGGCTAGAAAATTAGAATTTAATGATAAAAATAAGTAAATTTAAGAAAATGTAAATGTGACACTGCATAAGCGGCCTGCTCGCCCCACAGAAGGGCAGCTGCAGACTTTGTTCGATATTTATCTTCATTTGCTGATAACTGGGACAGGCTGTGAAAATCACCAAGGACATGCTGTCGATATAAATTAAGCATGCCATCCCCCTCACTCCCCTCAAATGTAAATACCAGTTAAGAGTAAATCAAACTAGGTTTAATCAACATGGGTATCAGCACACGTGGATATGAACAATTATCACAACATCCATAGGGGAAAAGGGGAGCTTATGATTATGACGGCCCTCTTCCAGTGGGTGATGGCTTGAGGGCAGGTTGCACGTGAATAACATCCTGAAGAAGATATTTACAATTATTTGTGTGAGCATATTTTTCCAGATGAAAATAATTCCTAGAGGCAATGAAGTCAAGGTAGGGATTCCTCTGCTCCCATTTATCTGCTGCATATTGTCATAGACTCAAATGCACTGTCAACATTAACAACCTGTCGACTCAATTTAGGCAACCTGGAAGTACGATAAAGGGTGACAGATGAATACTCTTCCTACTTAAATGGGACAGCCAGAGTGCCCAGGTTTGCTTAGTAGCTAATTTTACCCAGTCATTCCCGATGTTGTATTGCTAACAAGTTTTCTTCTCCCCATCCTCCTAGATCTTTTGCTATTAATAAAGTGATTAGTAGCAAAAGAATGAAGAAATGGACTCCACTGAATGCAGTACTTGCCACTTCTTCTCAGAGCTATAATCAGCATTTTTTTTTTTGTGTGTGCCTAGAGAAGCATAAATTGTGCCTGGGGCAAATGGCAGGAATCCTGTCCTTCAACAAGGACATCTGTGAGGGGATACCTTGGGACATCTTGAAGTCACTGCTGGGGTTGTGAGGAGATGGTGGGAACAGAGTGGGCCAAAGCAAAGGAGGACCTTGCTGGTGTATGGCTGGTGAGGAGGGCAGGAATGAACCATCTGGTAGCTTTCAATTTTAACATTTTTCATGCTAACTAGATGTGAAGAAGAAATATGGGAGAGTGGAATGATAGCTTGTTTAAGATTTAGAAAGACCTGGATTTAAGTTTTGCCACTGACATACACCTGCTGCTTGAGCCTGGTCAAGTCCTTCAGCATCTCAGTAACGCAGGTGATTCTTTTAAGATTTTTAAGTTCAAGAATCATTACTGCTCGACATTGGCAGAAGGTATTTCCTCATGAGAGTTCCCTTCTGTATACCATTGAAATCATAGGTCCTGACCAAGTAGGTGCTAAGCTCTATTATTTCTTCTATTGAAGGATTTAGCACTTTTCATTTTGGCATTCATGGGCAGAGGTCTGATCGTCTCCTCCCTCCTCCCATATGGCCCTGATTTATCCAATTAAATGATAACTTGAATCACTATCTACACAAAGTAGTTTAATGGCTTTGATGAACTTATCCAGATTTTAGTTGGAAAAGCAACCCATCTAGTCAAATGTGAGGTTGATAAACATTTTACTTCTCACATAATATAATTACCCATGTTTTTAAACCTCCTGTCTGAGGCTCATATATCCTATTGTCCATCATAGCTTAAGGAGGATGAGATAGCACACAGGTTTCCTGAGAATTCTGATTGGTTGGTTACTCAGCTGTGAGTTCACAGCCCACTGAGGGACTTGGATAAAATTGGAAGTGCAATATATACCTTACAAAGAAATTTGTGCCTTCATTTGGGTGTCATTTAAGGAGACAACTGACTGTCTTAGTAACACAGCCTACAAATAGGTTCATTAAGTTCATTTTATTTTGTATTTGATTGAAAGTGGAACATTTATTTCCAGGTGTTCTTACATTTTTCTGACAACTTTGAATGAAGATTATGGGAGAGGTATATCATAGAATAATATAGATTTGGAAGTGCCTATATAGATAATTTTATAGATTAAGAAAATGATCAGTAGAGAAATTAAGTGCCTTGCCAATGATCACATGGTTAAGGAGCAGAGCTGGGCTTTGAATCTACTTTTCTGACTCTTAATTCAGTCCTCTTTCCATTGAACTGTGTTGTCTGCTGCTATAAAATAGAAGACCTGCATAGAAGTGAGCTTGGGAAGGTGGGATGGCTATAGATTTCTACTGAAAAAAGGGCTGGGAACCAGGAACCCTTGTTTCTGTAACCCCTGGAAATTCATCCAAAGATTGAGAACAATTCTGTGTAGTGAAAATTATTTTTCTTTAGAAGATGAGTCAAGTCAAACATTTGTTAAGCACATACTATATTAGGCACTGTACTATGCTAATCTCTGGGTATACAAAGAAAGACAAAAGCAAACAAATAAACAAACAAAAACCTAGTCTCTGATCTCAAGATCTCAGTCTAATGGAGACAATATTTAAACAACTATGTAAACATATAATTTTAATTTTTATCCATATTTGATAACTAGGATTAACTTGATTTAATTTCTCTTAATTTGTCTACAACAAGGCAGTGTGGTACAGTGAGTAGTCTTCTGAACTTGGCATCAGAAAAATCTGCATCCAACTCTTACCTCTGAGATATACTAGCTGTGTAATCATATTCAAATCCCTTAACATTTCTGAGCCTCGGTTTCTTCATCCGTAACATGGAAACAATAACTGTAGTGTAAAATTCGTAGGGTTATTGTGAGGACCAAGTAAAATAATGCTTGTAAAATTGTTTGCAAAATTAAAGGGACTATATAAATGTCAGTAATTATTACAATTATAGTTTGTTAGCAAATTACTCTCTTTGCAAGACTATCAATTTAGAGCTAGAAGGAACCTTATCTAGGCATCTAGTACAACTACTTCATTTTATATATTAAAAAACTGAGTCCTAGAAAGGTTAGATGAAGTACTCAAGGTCATACTGGTACTTAATTTAAGTATTTTTCAATATACATAAACCTAAACTTAATATAACTTTCACTCTTTTAATTTCCAGCAATTCTAATTTAAGGACCTAATAAAAGTAAATAATCAATTTCCATAGCATATGTTAGTGAAGCATAACCTTGACAGTATGGTTTTATTAAAAACAAATATCCAGGCAGAAGGCAAGAAGCTTTGGTACTTCTGGTCATGGAATCATGTGGAAAATTCTTATGCTCTTAAGGGGAATGGTTGTAGGGAAAGTTTGGTGTGTGTGTGTGTGTGTGTGTGTGTGTGTGTGTGTGTGTGTGTGTGTGTTTGGGTTGTAGGATGATAGGGGTGAAAGAAGGTGTGAGTGATGGATATATCACAAAGGAAGAGTTCAGAAAAGGAAAACTAAACTATATGTTGGGAACTAGAAATGCCAGTCATAGTTAAATCTGCTGTTGTATTATAATCCCTCTCCCACTCACCAGCACCTATGTCACAAGGTTAGTTTCTTTCATAAATCCCTACCAGAAGTTTGTGACTCAAGTTTGCTCTAGGATTCTTTCTGTGAATCTTTATCTCACAGAAATAGCTGTTATCCAGTCTTAGAAGAGCTGTCATGTGGAAGGATTAGACTTATTTTGTGTGGCTCCAGAGGGGTGAATTAGGACAAGTGAGTAGTAGTCCCTGGGAGGTAAATTCTTGCTCAATATAAGTAATAACAATCTCAGAATTAGAGCTGTCTAAAAGCAAAACAGGTTGTCTTATTAGGTATTGAGTTCCCCATTATAGAATGTCAGAGCTAGAGGAGACATTAGAGGTCATCTTATAGATGGGGAAACTGAAACTCACAGGGGTGGAGTGACATGCTCAAGGTCATATAACTTGATAGCATTGAAGCTGTGACTTGAACTTAAGGTTATTGACTCCCAGTCCAGGACGCTTTACTCAATACTACATGTACACTGGACATGTTCAAGGAGAAGCAAAGTGATTGCTTGTTAGGTATGTTGTAGAAATTTTATGTGTCAGAGGGACTGTATACTAACCATGCTTGAAAATGTTTCCTCTTTAAGGAAAGGTGTGGCCAGGACAAGGGAGATCAAAACAAAAGGGAATAAAATGTACCAAAATTAGAAGGTTTAGATAAATGGGGAAAAAAATTCTTTGTAGCAAAATTTTTAGATGAGGGTCTCATTTGCAAGACATACATAAAAAAAACTATTCATATTTAGGAATAAGTCATTCCCTAATTGTTAAATGGTTAAAGAATATGAACATGAAGTTCTTAAAGGAAGAAATGCAAGCGCTCTATAGCCATATGGGAAAAAATGTTTCACATCACTAATAATTAGAAAAATTAAATTAAAGCACCTCAAGTTTCATCTCGTAACCGTTAGACTGGCAAAGCTATCAAAATGACAAATGTTGGAAGGGCTGTGGGAAAATAGGCACATTGATGTACTGTTGGTGGAGCTGTGAACTAATCAAGCCATTCTGGAAAGCAACTTGGAGCTATGCCCTCAAAGCTGCTAAACTAAATACTCTGACTCAGCTCTACAACTTCTCGGCTTATATCTCAAAGAAATAGAAGAAAGAGGAAAACAATTCATATGTGCAAGATACTTATGGCAACTCTTTTCTTGGGTGTGGTGGCAAAGAACTGGAAACTAAGAGTGTTCCTATCAATTGTGTGTGGGAAATGGCTGAACAAATTATGGAATATAGTTGCAATGGGATATCATCGGGCCATAAGAAATTATGAAGGGGATGGTTTCAGAGAAAGCTAGGAAGACTTGCACTAACTGTTGTAGAATTGAAGTGAGAACCAAGAAAACAATTTATACAATAACAATGAGGTAGTAAAGACAAACAACTTTAAAATGCTAACAACTCTGATCAATGAAATGACCAGATATGATTCCAGGGGCCTTGATGACAAAACATACTGTTCACCTTCTGACAGAAAGATGATGAACTCAGAATACATATTGAAACATATAATTTTTGGACATTGCTGATTCAGAAATTTGTTTTGCTTGAGCACACATATTTGTTACAAGAGTTGTGCTTGTCTTTTTTCCCCCCTTTTTCCCTTTTTTCCCTAAAGAAGGGAGAGAAAAGATTTTTGTTAATTAAAAATTTAAAAAAGAGAATAGGCTGTAGAAGGGTATATTAGATCACATATTTAGAGCTGAAATTCACCTTAGAGATATTAGAAGTCAACCCATTTATTTTTGTAGATAATGAAACTGAAGCTCTAAGAGGTTGAGTTCCTCGCCCACTGTCATAGGATTAGTATATGTTAGAGACCTGATTCAAACTCAGATCTTCCTGATGTCAAATCCAGTGTTCTACCCACCATGATATCCAACTGCTTCCTGAAGTTTTAAAAACTGTCCATTCACTATCAAAGCTATTCTTTATTTGTTTGGTTAACACTCTCATCTTCCATGACCCCTTGAATATTCTGATGGTTCCAGATTTTAACTTCTATGTGGAGTTTCCGGCTTCATGTGAATGATAGTAGGTCACTCATCACAGTGGATCTGGCTCTGTTCCTTCCCCTAAACAGTGATACTTTTGTTTCTTGATTCATAAGTTACTGGTCTCAGTTGCCATTCCTAGCTACACTGCCTTAATCCTTGTATTTCCCACCATGACTCTTCCCCTTGATAGCTAACCTTGGCAGCTGGCACAGGCAGTAAGGATTATATGGCCTCTAAGGTACCTTCCAACTCTTGAGAATGACTATACCATCTCCATTTTCATTATTTAAATCAGTGGGAAAAAAGAATCCATTTCCGCAACTATGCTTTCAGTCAGCTTTGTTAGAATTCTATTTTTTTTTTAATAAAATAAGCATCACATGCGAGTCATTTCAAAACAGTGGGCTTAAGTTGTAGCTTAAGACTTTTATATTCAGTGACAGAAACTGTTATCTTGACAGGGATGGTTGTGAAAATTTAGAATGAGTATAGAAGAGAAAGGTGGTAAAACTGTCCTTTTTGAGAGATTTTTTTTTCATTAGGAAAGGTTCTTTATTTTGCCTTACATAGTAGAAGTATGTTTCTTCCTGAAGACAAAGAAATGGAATAGATGACTCCAAACTGATCCCTTTGCTTCATTTCTCTGCTCTCTCCAATCTGTCTTTAATACAACTGTCAAAATGATGTAAATAAAGTACAGAACTATGTCACTTCCCTGTTCAAAGTACAAACTTGTCTGTTTGGTATTTAAAGCCCTGCACAATCTGGCTTTAGTCTACCTTTCTATTTGTTGTTGTTATTGCTGTTAAGTTGTTTTTCAATTGTGTCCAACTCTTCATGACCCCATTTGGAGTTTTCTTGGCAAAGATACTGAAGAGGTTGGTCATTTCCCTATCTAGCTCGTTTTACAGATGGGGAATTAGGCAAATAGCATCAAGTGACTTCCCCAGGGTCACACAGCTAGTAAGTGTCTGAGGCCATATTTGAACTCAAGTATCCTTGACTCCAGGCCTGGCACTCTATCTACTGAGTTACCTACCTACCTTTCTAAGACTTTCTTTAAAAAAAATACATATTTTATTTTCCCCTCAATTATATTAAAATAATTTTTAACATTTGTATTTTTTTAAGTTTTGAGTTCCAAATTCGATCCATCCTCCCTCTCTCCCTTCTCTCTTTCCTGAGAAAGTAATCAATCAGAAATAGTTACAAATGTGCAATCATGTAAAACATTTCCATGTTAGTCATTTTGTATGAGAAGACTCAAAAGAAATAGAATGAAAGAAAAAAGTAAAAAAAAAGCATGCTTCAGTCTATATTCAAACAATATCAATTCTTTCTTTTGAGGTGGATAGTATACGGTATCATTAGTCCTTTGGGATTGTCTTGGGCTATTGCATTGCTGAGAATAACTAAATCATTAACATCATGCCACTGATCATCATACAATATTACCGTTACTGTGTACACTATTCTGGTTCTATTCACATCACTTTGCATCAGCTTTTGTAAGTCTTTCCAGATTTTTCCGAAATCATCCTGCTTGTCATTTCTTATAGCACAATAATATTCCATTGCAATCAAGCAACACAGCTGGTTTAGCCATTCCTCAATTAATGGGCATCCCTTTGATTTTCAATTCTTAGCCATCAGCAAAAGAGCTGCTATAAATAGTTTTGTACAAATAAGTCCTTTCCCCTTTTTCTTTGATGTCTTTGGGATATAGACCTAGAAGTGGTATTGCTGAATCAAAGGGTATGCACAGTTTTATAGCCCTTTGTGCATAGTTCCAAATTGCTCTCCAGAATGGTTGGATCATTTCACAACTCCACCAACAGTACATTAGTGAATAAGTTTTCCCACATCTTCTCCGACACCTATTGTTTTCCTTTTTTTTGTCATATTAGTCAATTTGAGAGGTGTGAGGTGGTCACAAATTAATTCCCCGTTCCCAGGGCCATCCTGTGATAGGAATGAATATTCTTCCTCCTCAACTCCACCTCTTAGTAGTTACAGCTACTTTCAAAGCTTAGCTCAAATGTTACCTCTTGTATGAAGTCTATCCTGATCCCCACCTGCTAAGGCCCCCTTGAATTATTTTGCCTTTTGTTGTATATAATTTATATTTTATATATATATGCTTTGTTGACCTCCCTACTCCCCATAGAATATAAGTTCCTTGAGGGCAGGGGCATATTTGTTTTTATCTTTGTGCTCTCAGAACTTAGCACAGTGCTTGGCAGAGAGCAAGCGTTTAATAAATATTGATTGATTGGTAGATGACTTCTCAGGAGCCCTCCAAATCCAAGATTGCATTAGTAATCTGAGAGGGGAGAGAGAGAGTGAGAGAGAGAGAGAGAGTTATTATGAGTACTATTGCTTATATTAAAAGTGTTCAATTTGACACAAAAATGATAAGCAGTGAAATGAGGCAAGAACAACCTTGAGGCATTTTGCGTGCTTGGAACAGTAAAATGATGGCTCACTCCAGAGTGTGATACAAGGCTCTGGGGTCATTCATACTAGTTAGGGAGATAATAGTTTCTGCCTTGGAATCTGAAATTTTGACATCGAAATGGCAATTGGCCATTTGTGCTATGTTGGGTCATTCATCAACATCTGTGGCATTGATATTTCTGTATAATATATTTATATGACATAGCATTAACAATGGCTTAGATGAGAATTTCTTGTTGGCACTTCAGTTAAAGACCCTTCATGGCATTTTCATTGTTGGTGTTGATGTGTAGCAATTGTTGTACTCATGTTAAAAAATGCCACTCCAGTATTTAAATTCAGTCCCTTCCTAACTAGCCTTGATCTGCTGTGATGTGTCATGAGAGATGCAGTATTTTCTATGTTCTGGAATGAGATTCTTCTTGAAGAAGAAGAAATTGGAACTTCTCACAAGGAAGATGCTGCTCGTTATCAAGGGAATGATGATGTAAGTCCAAAGATGCCTTCAAGTGAGAGATTGTCCATTAGGGATCAGTATGATGAGTGATAATTGCTTATTTCCTACTGTGAGGTTCAGAGGGAGCTACAGGTCATTGTGGGTAATGAAAGACAGATCTATCTTTCAGAGCCCCATATCTAGGTTCTTATAGAGCAACTTCCAAGACCTGGTTAATTTGCTTATTACTACCCCTTTCTGGTGATTTACATGAGCATAAATGGTCCTGCCAGAGGGTATGCTAAGATTTGTAAAATCTTGCTTCAGAAACTAAAGACATTAGACTTCAGGGGTATAGACCGCATCTTCATCATTGTCATTTGTAGTCAGTGTAGATTCTGTTGGTCCTTAGTCTAATACCCACTTCCACTAGCAAGTAGAGACCCTAGAAAACAGCTAATTGCATTTCCCCCTGCTAAGGGTATGCCTAAAGGACAATGGGGTTCTTCTAATACTATTGACTCAAGTTTCCCCTATTTTCGTGTATTGTCCCCAATACGATCCCCAGTGATAGCATTAAAATATCATTTATCCTGCTGATATCTCTTCAAGATCATTGATTACCAATTAACATCAATTAGCTTTTATAAAAGCATAATTAATAGGAAGATATAGCAAAAACAGTCAAACTAGGGTACATTATTACCATCCTTAATTCCCTTGCCATCTTAATCTACGGGGAAAGTAGGCACAAACTTAAAGTTGTTGCTACTAAACATTCCTCTTACCACCATGTTCTCTGGATAGAGAAAAACTCTTGAGTGAGTTTCTCCCTTGTTTATAGGACATTGTGTCTGGGCTATTATCTCTACTTCTGATCTATGCCTTGTGATCTGTGAGCATTGTAATTGGTTGAAGGAGTTAAGGAGAAAGAAAAAAAAGATTGAAAGGGCAGAGAAAAGTCTGACTCACTGTGTATAGTTTTGTTTACTCTCACAGGTACAGGGACCTTCTCTCATGTCTTGGCTAGGGTTTACAAAATATTGTCCCACAATTTTGACTCCCAGAACCCTAGTAGCGCAGGAGCTCAGGGGCTTCAGGAATTCATTCCTTCATGCAAATGGCCATAGTTTATAGAGCTATAATACAATGTGAATTTAGTCAAGTGGCTTCATGGCTTAAAGAATTCAAGATCAATGATAGCAAAAGAAAAAAATGAACAAAGTTTGTCCATGGACTAAATATCTAATTTAACTTTTAACTTTTCCTGAACTAGTCCCAATACTAAAAAGCTTACTATCTTTATAGGTGCACTAAATAAATTTGACTTGTTTTGTAGGCCTAACTAGAAGCTGTAGAACTAGGACTGACTGGTAGAAGTTACAAAGACACAGTATTTCAACTTGATTTATGGAAAAACTCCCTACAAGTAGAATTACCCCAAAATGTAACAGATTGCCTAGGAAGGTATTAGGAAGTCTTCAAGCAGAAGTAGGATGACCTCTTGTTGGGTATATTGTAGAAGAGATTCTTAGGGATGAGTTAAACCATAGGACCTCTGATTCCTTTTTACCTCTGACATTCTGCAATTTAGTGGGAAACATAAGAAAGATTTGATTATGGCATGTAGGAAGTTTAGGGTACAAATTATATAAAGATTGAAATTATACACTGTAGACTTTTGTAACTATTTCCAATTTTGCTTCCCAGTTCCTACCTAAGCTCTCTCTCATAATTTGCCTAGCCATTAATCAAGGAAGGTCTTTTAAATACTGCAGTCCAGGTTTTTTATTCTGTCCTGAGATAAAACTATTCTTAGAGTTAAGTGAATCCAATGTCTTCTCTGGATTCTGCTCATGAAATTTCCCTGCCGTAAACTCCTTCCACTCTTGGTAACCAGCCTTTCAGGGTCAGCTTCTCTTGGTTTGTCCTGCCTTTAAGGCTTTCTCATTCAGCTGCTCCATTCAGTTCTGTCACTTGCAGAAAACAAAACAAATCTCATCCTCCTTTGGTCTTCTTTTGCCTGCGGAGGCCACAATTTAAGATCGTAGTGTTTTACAGTTCCAAGAATCATAGATCAAGAGCCAAAAGGAATCTTAGAGGCTATTTACTCCAGCTTCTTCATTTTTCAGATGGGCAAACTGAGGCTCACAGAGGTTAGGTGACAGTGTTCCTCTTAGGATTTGTAAAGATCAACTTAGAAATCAACTACTTTGAATGCTTCTGATCCTGGATAGATCAGGAATAAATTCCAGGTCTCCGTATTATTTTTGGTGAGTGGTTGTTTTACAAAGTTTTATCTAAATAGTCTAACATCACATTCAGAGGATTTGGAATCAGTTGAGATCTAGTCCAATTTCTTCATTTTTCAGGCAAGGAAATTGAGACAGAGATATTTGTTATTTCTGCTTTTATATACTGCATTTGTTTTGTGGTTGTTGTTCTTTTGTATCTACAGCTAGATTGTAAGCTCATTCGGTCAGGGAGATGGCAGTTAGTGACTTAGTGGATAGATCACTAAGACCTACAGTCAGGGAGACCTGAGTTCTCTTTTAACTTTGCCTATGTTTCTTTCTTTCTTTTTTTTTTTTTTAGGCAATTGGGGTTAAGGGACTTGCCCAGGGTCACACAGCTAGTAAATGCTATGTGTGTGAGTTCAGATTTGAACTCAGGTCCTCCTGACTTCAGGGCTGGTGCTCTATCCACTGCGCCACCTAGCTGCCCCATTTTTTTTTTTGGGCTAGGCAATGGGGTTAAGTGACTTGTCCAGGGTCATACAGCTAGTAAGTGTTATGTGTCTGAGGCCAGATTTGAACTCAGGTCCTCCTGAATTCAGGGCTGGTGCTCTATCCACTGCGCCACCTAGCTGTCCCTCCTATGTTCCTAATTACATAGGAAATATACAAATGAAGTACTATTAGAGACCTAAGCAAAGAAAGCTGCTTTCTGATTTGAGAGTAAGAAAGGCTTCACTTAAGAAATAGTATTTGAGCTGGGTCTGATGGATGGATAAAATTTCAACAGATAGAAATAGGAAGGAGATAAGGATAGCCTAAGAATAAAGAATGGTATGAGCAAAATTATGGAGGTGGGAAAGCATAGAACAGATACAATGAACAATGAATAGTCCAGTTTGGTTGGGCCTTAGAGAATGTGAAAGGGTATAGTATGAGAGGGACGGTATAGATGGTTTCATATAGAGCCAGAAGGAACTTTAGAGATCTCCTAGTCTAAACTGTTTATTTTTAGAATGACTAAGAACCTGGTGCCAGGTTTGACACATAGAAAATATATGGCAGAAATTAGATTGGAACTCAGAGTCCTGTGACTCTAGTCAAACAGATTGTGAAGAGTGTTGAAAGCTAAGATAGGAAGGTGTTTTCATTTCTAAAAATACAATAGATAATTTTGAAAAGAAGGGTGACGTCAGCAGATATGTAAAAGGGGAAATTTTAACTGGCAGCAGTATGAAGGACTAATTAGAGAGGGGAAAGATTGGAAGCAAAAACACTAGTGTGATTGGTCAGTCAGACTATGAAGCAGGTGACTGTTAATCACCTAGCACTTGGCCCTTTACCACTGTTTCCCAGTCTCCTTTTGTCTAGGAGTGTCTGTCAATTACAACTTGTCACACAATGGCCCCACCCTATCTACCAGCCATCTAAGCCTCAAGTCACTTAAGTCTTAAGGTCTTGGTTAAATAGCAGTGTAATTAGATTAGAAAACAATATAGTAAAGAGCAAAACAACAGACAGATGTGTCATAGAATGCAATAATCCACTCAGTTTTCAGTTCCACACTCTCCCTTTCCCCCAAAGAAAAATATCTCATTTTGGTTAATCTCCTAAGCAACACAGGAAGTCATTATCTGACATTATACATGGTCTTGGCTCCTAGCTAGTTAACAGGATATTGGAAGACAAGTAGTCTAACCCATCAATATTTGACTAGATGAGAATGGAGAAGAACTAGATAACCTTTGATAATTCTACTGGCTAAATTTGTATGAGTTAAAAGGAAAGCAAGATCACTCCTTCATGGTCCCCTCCAAGCTCTGTTGTCCATGAGTTTGCCTTGCATTCATGTGGTTTTCTTCGTGGAAAGGGTGTTGTATAGGGCCAACAGCACCTGCTATCATAAATCTAATACTAGCATGTTATGGCAGGGGGGTAGTGGCTTGGCCATGCTGTTCCCCTAACCATCATTATGTCTCTCAATCTCTATTCCAGAACTCTATATACCTCTTTTGCATCTGACTTCACACCATAATCCAATCATTATGGGTCATAATATCAGTGAAACCAGTCAGAATGTTCTGGCACTGGAAACTTCTGAGAAATGAGTATTAAAATGCATTGCCTGTACTAGTTAGGAGGCTATTGCAAGAGGTAACAAAGGTGGAAATGGGAAAGTGAGGACAGATGGTAAACATGTAAACAGGACTTGGTGAATGATTGAATGTGGAACACGGTTAAAAAAAAAAAAGGAGTCAGGGACAGCTAGGTGGCGCAGTGGATAGAGCACCAGCCCTGAATTCAGGAGGACCTGAGTTCAAATCTGACCTCACACACATAGCATTTACTAGCTGTGTGACCCTGGGCAAATCACTTAACCCCATTGCCTAGCCAAAAAAAAAAAAGGAGTCACAGGTGAAACAGAGATTTTAAACAAAGAGTATTAGAATGATGGTGATATCATTAGCACAAATAGGAAAGTCAGAAGAGGAGCAAGTTTTGAGGAGAAAATACATTTCATGTTCATATCAAAGCCCCTTGACTTCTGGTACTGACCTTTAATGAAAGGAGTAGTTAAAAGTGTTTTCATTACAAAGCTGTGACTGATCTTGACTAGGTCAGAGAGCAAGAAGACTGGTGACTTGGTCAGGATGTCACTGATCAATTAATCCCCCTCCCTTCAATGATGAAATAACAGAAGGGCAGATAACAGAGACCACAAATACCAATTTCTTAAAGTGAAAAGAAGTGTTTTCACTTTGTTATTCCTTTTATTAGATGTACAATTTTCCTTGATACAAAAAAAAAAAGCAACTGGCTATTAGGTAGCTGTTAGCTAGCTAAAGATTGGTCACCATCCCTAGGGACACATTCATTTGAAGCACCTCCAAGGAGCACGACCCTTGCCAGGTATGGATTCAAGAGAGAATTAACTCTGGCAGTCAGGAGTCAAGTTGTAAAGAGAAACTGGCCCAGGGAATCCAGCTCAGCAACCTAATGAACAGAGATGGTAGGCTCAGAAGGGAATAGCATGATGACAAAATAAGAAAAGAAAGGACATCAAGGTCCCACAATAACAGGCACGTGATTCACCTTTGCCATGTATGTTCCAATGTACTCTACATGTGTGATGACTCATCCCACAGAGGCTATGTGTACTTGTGGGAGAGTACATGCCAGGTTTATAGGGAAAATGTTTTGTAGTTACTCTTCTTAACTATTCCACTTTAATAAGTACCTTTTCTGTGAGCTAATGGAATCTATTTGGCTCCATTCACACCTCTGTGAGACAACTATGTACAAGCAAGATGTATAAGAATAAATCGGACACAACAGAGGATAGGTGCTATCATTAAGAGGAATCAGGAAAGGTTTCCATAGAAGGTGAGGATTTAGTGAAGGAAGCCAAGAAGAAGGGAAAGATGAAGATGGCCAGTGAAAGTGCCCAGAGAGATGGATTGTCTTGCATCCACCCAAGAACAGCTGGATAACAATGTCCCTGGATAACAGAGGACTATGAATGGAAGAAGGTGAGCAGATTATGAAGTGCTTTGAATATCAAACAGAAGAACTTATATTTAATCCCAGGGGTGATAAGGAACCACTGGAATTTATTTAATAGAGGGATGACATAGGTACAGTTTAGGAAACTCAGTTCATGCAAATCTTCCCAGGTTCCTCTAAATTTGTTCCTCTCAATAGGTTATAATATAATAATACTCCATAATATGCGTGTACCATAATTTGATCAGTCGTTCCCCAGTTAATGGTCAATTGCAAACCTTAAAGCATTATATAAATGCTAGCTGCTATTAGTAGTATTAGTGTTGCTATTTGTATGGCCTTGGGCAAATCACTGAGCCTTTCTAGACCTCAATTTCCTAATTCGTAAAATTATGACTTTAGAATAGATAACTTTTATGACTCGTTCCAGCTCCTTAACCTATGACCCTATGATTCTATGTTAAAAGAATATAAAGAATGCTGCCTGCCAAATGGGTAGATTCCATATGGTGAATTTCTGGGGAGATGTGGATGAGAATCATGAATGACAGGAAGATAAATTAAGGGAGTTAGACTTAATGGATCCTAAGTGCCCTTCTAGTTGGTTTGATGACCTATGATCATATGAGCTTCTTGGAAGAGAAGCACATTAGGTAGGAAATATGGGATGGTGGAATGAGCATGGCTCTGAAGTCAAAGATCTGGGTTCTAATCTTGCCTTTCATACTTTCTAAACACTGTGTGAACTTGGGTGAGTCACTTAACTTCTCTTGGCCACAATTTCCTCTACTGTAAAAAGATGGGATTGGACTATTTTGTCTTAAAAGTCGCTGGCAGATCTAGAATTGTGATGCTGAGTTTACAAAAATCTAAGGTGATATTATTATTAGCCGTAGTAGCAATAATATTAAAGTAAAACCCAAAGCTGAAGAAATACTAGGGAAATGTTAAGCTTGGTCTTATTTCCTGGAATACTATTACCAGTCTTCTGTGAAGAAGTTGCACCGTGACCTTAAATCTTTCCTGAATTTCAGTGAGTTGCTTGGGGAAGCTGATTGATAAGATGTAGAAGAATTGAACTTTCCGGCTGAGCACTAGAGCTCTATCACACGTGGGAGGGGACCTGTCCCCCAAATAGAGCTGTCACCAGCACAGTCTCTCTAGTAAATCTTTACAACTGCAGATTTATAGCTCAGTCCATGGGGCACAGGCTGCTCCGCATGTAATGATTGAATATGGAAGGAAAGTAATTGGCACTGCTGTCTGTGGTTGGCAGAAGATTTGAGCTTTGGCAAGCGGCTGCTCCGCCCTTCACAGGTCAGCTTGGAGGAGCCTCATGGGTTTGCTTATGCTTGTCAAGCCCCTGACAAACAGAAACATCAGGCATAAGAGATCCTGCAGTGATACATGCTGGCTCTTGCAGAGACTGAGGCCAGCCAGGGAGTATAAGTTATCTGCCTTTTGTGTTGTTTTTTTTTTTTGTTTATTTATTTATTTATTTATTTTTTGCGTGTCAATTTATAATGTTTGAAATGGTATCCAGGGGAAGCTGGGGATGAGAAAACAGCATAGAAACCTCTTAGTAATTTCTTATGTTACTCAGGTTGTACCTTCATGCTATACTCACATGCAGTAAAGCCACATCACTTAATAGGATTATACATTTAAAAGTGAAAGGTACCTTAGAGACAGGGGTGTACTGAACCAAGAGATGATTGTTAAATCTTCAGTGTGAGTTTTCACACCTCACAAATCAGTAAATACTACAAATCAGGGTTTGATTTATTATTGTAGTGGTTGTCTAGACTTAAAAGGGAGCAGGTAGGTGGCACAATGAATCTAACACTGGGCTTGGAGTCAGGAAGACCTGGGTTCAAATTAAGCATCAGACACTAGCTGTGTAACCCTGGGCAAGTCACTCAACCCTGTTTGCCTCAGTTGTGTCATCTGTAAAATCATCTGGAGAAGGAAATGGCAAACTACTCCAGTATCTTTGCCAAGAAAACTCCAAATGGGGTCATGATAAGTTGGACACAACTGAAATGACTGACCAACAAAAACAAAAAAGACTTAAGAAAGTGATGAAGAAAATATTTATGATGAAGATTAAACTTTAAAGTATATATTTCCCCCCAAGAGAGCCACATGCTTCTATAAATCTTCCTCAGTGAATCTCCTCAGTGTAATAGAAGCCTTTATTTAGATTTCTTAAAATTGATTAGGAAAAAGTAGAGCAAATGGGCTGCTGATTAGTTATACCCTGTTGTCACCACATATCTGGACAAATTTTCTGGACATATCAGTCCTAATACGTGTTGTGCCACTTCTCTTGAATCAATTTTGGTTGGTCATATTTCATAGCTTCTCGCATATGTCTGCCATGTACTTTCCCACTGTACTTTAGTGACCAGAAACTTTTCTTTAGAGCTTATGTTATCACATAACTTATAGTCATATAACTGCACCAAAAGAAGATTTGTTTTTAGAAGATGAGTGATCATTTCAGGGAAATCTTGGAGTTATCAAAAGTAATGCACAATTTCCCAAAAGCAGTCTGAACTGATATTGTCTGATTCAATTCTCATTGTACTTCAGCATTGATTGTCCAAGATATATGTGCTGATGGAAAAACTCAGAGATAAATATGAGTTGTGACAATCGGCATTCTTAATACACTAGTTTTTTCCCAGTATTGACAGTCAAAGCCAAACTTTTTTGAGTTATTGATGTAAACCACCCATAGGAAAATCTAGAATACTCTAGAGACATCCTTTTTTTCTTTCATTTTGATTCTGAATTGGACATCCTTTTTGGCCATGATAAGCACCTTTAATGAATGTATGTGTTCCTGTTTTAGGGTTTTTTTTTGGGGGGGGATAATAATCAAAAGATCATTAAACAAAAATCAATCATATTTCTGAAGGATTCTTGTATGATTCTGACATTTACATGAGAGATACTTGTTAGATAAGAGTCTTTAAAGCAGAGTATTTCTTTGCTAAATAAATTTAAAAAAAATATTCAACATATAATATTAAGGATAGTAGTATCTCATACACTTTATACCTTTCAGCTGTATGACAACATTTTATATTTTAGAATATAATTTGCAAATACCTTCTTGTTTCTGCTTACCTTCATTTTAGATGCTTTGGATTTTTATGCTGATTTTTTTCTCATAAAAGTTTTGTAGAGATATGAAAAAGTAGTTATTGCTGTTTATCTGATAACATTTTGGGTAACAATAAAGCTCAAGATATTTTCCCCCAAGCTATCTTTCAGATGCCTTGATAAGAGATCCCTCAACTTTCAAAATTCATCATTTACATTATGCATAATATACATGTATATCTATATCTATCCATCTATATGATATGTGTATATGTATGCATTGTTGTCCAGTCATTTCAGGCTCTTTATGACCCCATTTAGGGTTTTCTTGGTAAAGATACTGGAGTGGTTTGCCATTTTCTTTTCTAGCTCACTTTATAGATGAGGAAACTGAGGCAAACAGGGTTGAGTAACTTGTCCAGGATCATACAGCTAGTCAGTATCTGAGGCTGGATTTGAACTCAGGTCTTCCTGACTCCAGACCTAGTGCTCTATCCATTGTACCATCTAGCTGCCTATATGTGTGTGTATATGTATATGTGTATGTATATGTATATGTGTAAGTGTATGTGTATGTATATATATATGTATATGTATACACATGCACACGCACACACAGGTTTTTTTTTTTTTGGTTGTTTGTTTGTTTAGTCTAGCCGTGCTTCCCACCTTTCTTTGCTTTGGTATAATTTCTCCTTCCTCATCTGGGACTATGTTGTTGGCCTTTTCCACTATAGATATAATTTTAAGAGTTATAAATATTTTTGTAGATCTTTCAAAATTTTCATCTGTTTTAGCTCTTTCAGTTTCATGCTTAAATGCTATTAAGATGATTTTACTTAGTTGAATCTTTCATGAAGCTTCATATATATATTTCATTTTTCCTCCACTGTTTCTTTTTTAAGTCCATAATCTTTTGCCATTTTACAAACAAGTTTGTACTCTGAAACTGACTGCCCTTGGCTGCCATACCTCTATACTTGGTAATGATATTAAGTGAAGTGGTATGAATTTAAGGTATGGGACTTAAAGGAACATAAACAAAGGAAAAAAAATGATCACTCTTTGTAGATGACAAAATTGTGTACTTAAAGAATCCTAAAGAGTCAGTTGAAAGTAAATTGAAACAATAACTTCAACAAACTTGAAGGTTATGAAATGAATCCATATAGATTATGAGCATTTCTATATAATATCTATAAAACCCAACAGGAAGAGCTAGAAACAGAAATTCCATTTTAAATAACTATGAAGTGTATAAAATACTTGGGAGTCTACCTACCAAAATACACAAAAGAACTACTATATAAATACAACTACAAACTATTTTTTATAGAAATAAAGACAGACAAAAATAATTAGAAAAATATTAATTGCTCATGTGTAAGATGAGTAAATATAACAAAATTACAGTACTCTCTAAATTAACTTACTTATTTAATGCCATAAAAATCATACTGTCAAAGGATTACAGGAAGAAAACAGGAACAGGAAAAAATAATGAAATTCATGTGGAAAAAAAAAAGATCAGGAATCTCAAGGGAAATAAAGAAAAGAGGTGGGAACAAAGGAAGCCAGATATCAAACTATGCTACAATTTACTAATTTTCAAAACTGATTGTTACTGACTAAAAGATAGATCAGTGGAACAGATTAGCTACAAAACATATAGAAGCAAATGTTATCTAATACCCCAGTATTCAATAAACATAAACACCCCAGATATCAGAATAATGACTCACTATTTGATAAAAACTGCTGGAAAATTGGACAGCAGTATAGAGGAATCTAGATTTAGATCAACACCTCACCCCTTACAGAAATATAAGTTCCAAATATGTATGTGACCAAAATGTAAAAGGTTTCCTCATAAATAAATTAAAGAAACCAAGAGAAAAATAACTATCATATATATGGACAGGAGAAAAGTTCATCATCAGACAAGGAATAGAAAAGACCACAGAAAATAAAATGTATAATTTTGACCATGTAAAATTAAAAATGCTTTTGAATAAACAATTCTATTAAAGTTAAAATTAAAAGGGAAATAACTGGGAAAATGTTTCATTTCATGTGAATGAATATAACTATTTTGAAAAGTAATTTGTAATTATATACAAAAATTACTAAACAATGCTTCTTTTGACCCAATTACATATACACACACAACACACACATATGTTTGTATATATCTATATGTGTATATATAAGTATTCATGTATATGCATATATCACTGGTAGGCCTACTTTAAAGCAATCAAAGAAAGAGGAAAAGGTTCTATGTGTACAACTCTTTCTGTGATGGCAAAAATCTGGAACCTAAAAGGATGTCCATCAATTGGCAAGTGGTTGAATAAGCTGTAGTTTATCAGTGTGATGGAATAATATTGTCATATGATAAATGAGGAAATAGCTGATTTTAAAGAGACATGGAAAGACATATGCTGGGATGTAGAGTGAAGTCAATAGAATGTGAAGAATAGTCTCTACTATAATATCAGTGTTATAAAAACAGTTTTGAATACTTCTACAAATTTATGAAGAATGAAATGAGTTGAACCAGAAAAACAATTTATATAACAATGTAAATACACCTTTGAAAGCTGTAAAAACAATAATTAATATAATTATCATCTATGATTCTGAGGAATTGATGATGAAACAACTATCTGCATCTTGACAGAGAGGTGATATAGGGTGAAAAATGAGAATTTATACACACACACACACACACACAGACCCAATATACACACACATTCTCATTTGAATACATGTACATGTATGTATATATGTGTATATAATACACATGCATGTATACACATATATTATATAATATTAAATATAATATAGAGAGAAAGGGATTTGTTTTACTTTAGTATATATATTTATTACAGGATATTTCTTCTTCTTGTAATTCTCTTTTAAATTATTTGGGGAGGTTGGGAGAGAGATAAAATAGATCTTTGTTAATTGTTTTTTTAATAGAAAGATTTGAGAGTGCTACAGTACTATCAATGTGGAAAATTTTATGCACTTTCAGATAAGGATCCTGTATTGTAAATTTTGTTTAATTGTTTTACTTTATTATAAAAGACCTCTCAAGGAGTGTATATGTGGAGTAATATGTAAATATTTGTTTTTTACTCCTGATTATTAATACAAATGTTGATTTAATGTGAGGGTCTTATCTAGTTCTTCATAGAATTTTTCTACCTTCTTGTCCTCTGCAACAGATTTTTTTTTAAATGCACAAAGTTGTAATCATCTTTAGAGGTTTGTTTTTTTAAATCTCTGTTACAAGTACTATAATGTGAGATGACCATGTCTCTATTATCTCCTTATTCTCATCTTAAAGAGAATATTCGTGATATATAGGTGTGAGACTAATCAGAGGTGGGGAACCTGTGGCCTGGAGGCCACATGTGGCCTTCTAGTTCCTTGAGTGTGGCCTTTTGACTGAGTCCAAGTTTTACAGAACACATCCTTTTATTACAGGGATTTGTTTTGTGAAGTTTGGATTCAGTCAAAGGTCCTCGAGTCCACAGGTTTCCCCACCCTGGGAGTCTATAAGCATGTGCTCTTTGTCTCTGGCTCTCTCTATCTCTCTCTGTCTCTCCCTGTCTCTGTCTCTCTCTCTCTTTCAGTCAAAGCATGGGAATTGTTTGCAATTCTATCCCTCCATCTCCAGTATGTGGGCCCTGAGTTTTTAAATCTAAAAGCCAAATCCAACTGCCCAAGCCCTTTTCTGAGGCTTTGTCTTCTCATTTAGAAAGTAAAGAGGTTATAGTAGATGTGCTCTGAGGGATTTCTTTTTTTATCTCTTTAGGTTCTATGAACTTAAGGAAACAATTCTATAGATTCAAACTGTGAGAGAAGAATGGGAGGGAGACAAGTTCAAAGGCTTCTCAGTGCTTACTATACTCAAGAAGGCCCCTCCTCATTCTGTACTACCAGCAGCATGAGAAAGAAGTGATTCCTCCTGATTATTTACCTTCCTGGATAAAAAAGAAAGAGCTAAAATTCATGCCCCAGTCCTTTCCATGACCCTGCCCAACTGTCTCCTTGCACCATCAGTAGGTATAAGAGACCAGAAGTTCTTCCTACAGATTTCAGATAAATACACGCCCACAGAATCAAAAGGATTTTGATTTTGGTTATTAGCTAGCTGAGAAAGTCCTTCCAACCTTTTTCAAAGATGAAAACCTTGAAGTTCAACCTATTTGGCTCCTCACAAGACGTCAAAAGGGCACGCATATTACTATCCTCCTGTGCTCAAAAGAGAAAATTAAGTCCATTGTGATATTAAATTCAATATTATGTCTCTCAGCTGGATTTCAAATCTGATCAGTCAATAGGTCAAATGAAAAAGGCTAGCCACTGGATTCTGATCCAACAGACCCGTTTTTTATTCCAAGGGAGTACAACTTTTGTGCTTCAGGGCGTTAAATTTGTTTTATTGTTTGGAATTGAGCTTCTACTCAGTGCTTTCAGGCTGGATAATTATTCTTTTAGAGAGGATTATTCTTCTGATGACATATTAAGAGGTACTTTCAGAAAACAATACATTTTTAACATTGGACTACGTCCCAGGATATTGGAAATTAGTGTAAGTAGGGGTTGGAATGTCCCCAAACTACCATGGTGATGGCTATAAATGATACCCTGAATGGTAATCTTGGTGCACGAAAAGAATTTAATGGGCACAGACCCCCTTCAACTCTCAGATATATTCCATTTTGAATGGTTATAGTACATGTTAGGCATTGAAGGGAGGGCTGAAGATGAAATGATCAGTGTGGAGAGAGTATACAATTTAAAGTCAGGAGACCTAGGTTTAAACCCGAAGTTCAATACTAAGTGACCTTGAGCCTCAATTTTCTCATTTGTCAAATGAAGAGATTATATCATCTCTAATGTTTCTTCTTCCTCTAAATCACAAGAATAGGACTAATTCTATAATTTGATAGGATCTATTGGAGCTGTCTTAAGTTGATTTCCCAAAAATCAATGCTTATATTTCAAACAATACTTTTTATGGGATGGACTTAAAATGAAATTTGAACCTAATTGATCTCACTCAATGCTCTTGCATTTCTCTTAGCTATGAGCAACATTTGTCTTATATTATTCATAATTTGCATTTGCATTCAAATGTGTACAAAAAGGCAAATTGATACAAGAAGCTTGGGTTGTGGAAAATTTAGTTAGGGTAGGGCAGAAAGACTGTGATGGGATTCCAAAGAGAGAGGGAGAGGTCTGTCCCCCAGGCAATAGTTGATTGTTCCCAAATCTATACCTCACCAAGTAGGAGGAGGGTGAGAGTAGGAAGTGAGGATATCATGGTGACAGTACAATGGGTATTGCTCCTTGGGGCTGGGCAAGGAATGAGGCAGTTGCAGTGGTACAGTCCAGAAGAGAACTATGAATTATAAGAAATAGTGAGCCAGAGGAAAGAACATTGACCTACCTCACATTGGTGGCTATGAGCAAAGTCCCAGTGATTTTGTCCTGTTTACAGATTTGCCTTTCTGAGTCTTAGTTTACTCATCTCTAAATGTGCTCTAACTAGTCCATAAGATTATTATGATAATTGAATTATATAATATGTAGAAAATACTTAATAAAACTTTAATGGGTGATATAAATGTTAGCTGCTATATTACTTCCTTCCTCAGTAGTGGATAATGCTTATAAGAAAGAAGTTTTGTTAATTGAGAGCTCTAAATATCAAACTGATAAAAAGTGAGTTCCAGATGGGCTTTGAAACAACATTTTTTTTTTGTTCATTTGTTCATTCATACAAAGGATGTGGAAGAGGACAAAAATGGAATATTATTGTTTCAGTGAAGGTGTGCCTCACACACTGGGAGGAACTGAAACTTAGAGAACTGACATTTTGTTTTGAACCACATGTAATTGTGTTAACTTCTGGGAGATCAATTGAAGACACAGTGTAATTGTTACAAATGTATCGTGCTAATTATCTGAAGTCAGATAACCAAGAATGGAAACTTGAACAATGTACAAAACCAGAGAAACTAACGGTGTTCTGGGCTAGGTTTGATTCAACCTTGTCCTCATGTAGTTTAGGTTTGATATTGGAATGAAATGAAATATTTATAGGTTATTTTAACAGTTAGCAAAAAGACATTTGTTCATCCATAGCAGAGAAAGGGGTGCAGTGGATAGAGCACTAGGCCTGGAGTCAGAAAGATCAGATTTCAAATTTGACCTGAGACACTTACTAGCTGTGTGATCCTGGGCAAGTCACTTAACTCCTGCCTAAAACTGGAGAAGGAAATGGCAAACCACTCCAGTATCTTTGCCAAAAAAAACCCAAAAACAACACATGGACAGTTGGTCCACGGGGTCACGAAGAATTGGACACAACTGAAAGATTGAACAACACAAAACAAAAAAAGCAGGAAAAGGACATTCATTCAACAGGAACACCATGAGCTGATTGAGCTGAGTGAAGCTCCTCTGCTTCCAAGTTGCCCATTATGGTGCACCAGCCATTTTCAGGCAGGTCAGAGTTTCTTGTGGTTGCTTTATATTCAGTTAATCATGCAGTGATATCAATGGCCTGAACCTTTTGTCCCCTGAGCAAACCACATCTCAAGGACAGTTTCAATACCTTTTAAAGAATAACTAGCCTAACTTTCGTGAGGTGGGGTTAGGATATTGTTTCCACCACAACCCCTCATCTCTCAGTTACAAATTTCTCTTCTAGACCGGGACCATACACCTCTTAAATGATATTCAGGCTGTTACTGGTCAACCCTGACCTCTGGAATTCAAGAAGGCTTGTATGGGCAGAATTGAAGGAAGAAAAGAAAAAAAAATAAAACACAAAGATAACAGAAACAAAATCAACAATGCACTCTGAAACCTCCTGGAAGAAATGAGTCCTGGATTGAAACTATCAGATCTATAATGCGAGTAATACCACGTCTTTGCGGTTACCAGTATAAGGAGGTGAACATGAGTAGAGCAGCGTCAGAAACTTCAGGATGACAGTGCAGATGCTGACACTTCCTTACTAAGTCCTTACTGAGGATTAAGGAGAATTGCTTAGTATTTTCTCACCCCCTAGCCAGGAACTCCTCTTCTCTTGGTAGCTCCATGAGGAGGGAGACTCCACCAAATCTCTTCACTGGTGCCTCTTAGGGACTGCCCCCTTCTTCGTTTGCAGCTTTCATCTTTGTACTCTTGCCACAAAGCAAGGCACCTTCTATCAATGCCTCCTTTCGGTCTTCCCAGGCCTTTTCAAGGAAGAATCAGTTCTGTAATGGCCACTAGATATTGAACTGGTGGCAACATCAATCAATAAACATTTATTAAGTGCCTCCTTCATGCCAGGCACTGTGCTAAGCACTGGAGATAAAAAAAGAAGCAAAAGACAGTCCCTGCCTCAAGGAGTTTGCATTCTAATGGGGGATAGGCCAATCAGCTTTAGATTATAATAAGGCTATACTGGGCCCACTCTGTCAGTGCAAGATAGATAAAGTATTTATTAAGCACTTACTATGCACCAAACACTACGCTAAATGCTGGGAATGGCATAAGAGCATGCCAGATAGCCCTTGCCTTCAAGGAGCTTATATACTAACGGGGAAAGATAATCCATAAAGGAAAGGTATGCAGTGGGGTGGCATGGCTGGAAACGTCCAGAAAGTGCTGTGGCAGCCTGGACTGAGCAAGTTGAGGTCAAAGCTGGCCTATCAAAGCTCAGGGGGATTCTAGGGCAAAGTTCAATTTTCTGGTGGGGAAGGAGCAGTCCAAGTGGAGATGGCATGGCTTCTGAATCTGCCCTCTCTGCTGTGGCTGGTCTGTCTGTATACGGAAAGCATTTGGTAAATGTTAAAGGCCTGTTACCAATATTGGTTTCCTCTGCCGCCAGTCAGATCCCAATCAAAACTCTTGTTCCTTCATTTCAGCTTCCCTGTTAAGTATTAGGAGGACAGCAATCTAGCTGTTCTAACTCACACTATAAAATGATGATTAATGTCTTTAATGTACCTCTTAGAGACATTCACATTTTCGGAAGTAGCTATTTGTTAGCTCCAATGTAGCTCTTGTTGAAATTTCAGGCAAGGTGACAAAATGAAATGGAAACTTTGGGGCAGGATGGAACTAGATGTTTGGGCCCCTGGTTTATTTTAAGAGCTACCTTTCCTACTCTATTTCCCAACTATGTTTTTTTTTTTAAATGTTATTCTCTAGAAACTTTAATAGAAGCCCAGTGCCCAGAAAAAGGGAGCTGATGATTTCACTATATTCTAGACTGATCAGATCATACTGGGATTATTGTGTTTAGTTCTGGGGAAACTATACAGCTAGGTAGTACAGTGGATAGTGTACTGGGCCTAGAGTTAGGAAGACTTCTCTTTGTGATTTCAATTTTGGCTTCAGACACTTACTAGCTATGCGACCCTGGGCAAGTCATTTAATAATTTTTTTTTTGCCTCAGTTCTTCATCTGTAAAATGAACTGGAGAAGGAAATGGCAAACCATTCCAGTATCCTTATCAAGAAAATTCCAAATGGAGTTAGGAAGAGTCGGACATAACTGGGAAAAAAAATAAAACAACTCAACAACTCTGGGGAAACTAGATAATTTTGGAGTCTGGAGTTCTCAGAGGAGGGAGCAACTAAATAATTGATGTCGCAGTAATGTGTCACTCACTGGACAAGTAGGGAGACAGTCAAGTGGAAGTAAGAGGTATAGGCACAAAAGCAGTGGGGAGGGTACTCCCTCAAGATCTTTACTGATTTCAAAAGTTTTTACTATGGAAGGGATTCATGGAAAAGATGAGTCTTGAGTTGTCCCTTGAAGGAAGTGTGGGCTTTATTTTGTTGAAATCTCATTAATGAATAGTGAGAAGATTAGAGAAGCTGAAAAGAGAGTGTTTGTTTTTTTCAATATAAAGGCCAGTGAGGTGTATTTAATTTTTTTTCTTCTGTGTATATTGTTTCATCTGTGAAGGGAATTCCCAGTGAAGAAAGTCCCTCTAATAGTTCAGATTAGGAACTGTTCTGAAACCTGTAAGTCTTAGACTAGTTGTCTGAGGATGTTAGAGATGAATTCACTTGGGACGGGGTCATAGAGCAAAATAGAAGTCAGAGACAGGATATTCATGGAGGTTGTCCTGACTTCAAGGCCAGCCCTCTCTCTATGTCACATGACTTTCACTTCAATAACTGGAAAAATTCTGGAATGTATTATTATCAGGATGGTATTGTAATTATTTAGGGTGGCTAAGTGGCACAGTGGATAGAGCTCCAGACTTGGAATGAGGAAACGTCAGCTTCATGAGTTCAAATCTGGCCTCAGACACTTATTAATTGTATAACCCTGGGCAAGTCATTTAACACTCTTTGCCTCATTTTCTTCATCTGCAAAATAAACTAGAGAAGGAAATGTCAAACCTCTCCAGTATCTTTGCCAAAAAACCCCAAATGGAGTCATGAAGAGTTACAATTGAAATGACCGAGCAACAACTATATTGTGATCAATTAGAAAGGGAAACAATGATTACAAATAGAGAGCATATGTTTATCTACAAGTTATTTAGTCCAATTTTATTTCCCTTTTTGATAGTTACTAGATTAGTTGATCAGGAGAAGGACATTTACAAATATATCTGAGATTCAGCATTTAACAAAACCCATCATGCTATCCTTAATGGGTAAGGTAGAGAGAGAGTCTCAGCCAGGGGTGAAGAACTGGTGGCCTCTAGGCCACATACAACCCTTTAGGTCCGCAAGTGCGGCCCTTTGACTAAATCTAAACTTCACAGAACAAATTCCCTTAATAAAAGGATTTTTTCTATAAAACTTGAACTTAGTCAAAAGGCGGTACCCAAGGACCTAGAAGGCCACATGTGGCCTTGAGGCTGCAGGTTCCCCATCCCTGGTCTAAGCTATAGTTCAGTTAGGTGAATTTGGGTGTGGATGAAGACTTAAACTGCCAACTGATGAAATTTGAAGATATAAAGTTGGGAGAGATAGCTGACATGCTAGACAATAAAAACAGAATAAACTTCTTTCAACAGGCTAGAATGATGGACTGAATAGGATGATATTTAGTAGGGATAAATATAGAGTCTATGCTTTTTGTAATGGTAGAAATATGAAGTGAGATAGACAATAATTAATATGAAATCGCCCTTGGAATTGCAATCAATGAGTCAACAGTATAACGTGGAAACAAAAATACCTAATGTTTAATTTTGTTTCTTCAGACTGTGTGGTATGGTGGAAAGAGAGCTAGCTTTGTAGTGAGAGTGTCTAG
Source organism: Vombatus ursinus (assembly GCF_900497805.2). Taxonomy (NCBI): domain Eukaryota; kingdom Metazoa; phylum Chordata; class Mammalia; order Diprotodontia; family Vombatidae; genus Vombatus; species Vombatus ursinus. The sequence continues at coordinate 5,850,326 of NW_020946557.1, read as the reverse complement.
GTTCAGATCATGCGTCTGTCATTTACTGTGTAATCTTGGAAGTCACCTAAAATCTCTGGGCGTACTTTTACTCATTTGTATAATGAGGGGGGTTCAACTAGATGGCCTGTAAAGTCCCTTCCAACTCTAAATATATAATTCTATGATCCCTTGATCCATCAGTGAACAAGGGTGTAGGGGTGCTGTTCCTGGGGAGGAAACCCCATGTGCCAAAGAAGATGAGCTACTGTTGCGCAATTTTAAATCATAGAGAATTGATAATGAGCACGATTTTAAATGACTTGTCTACAGACACACAGCCTATGTATGTTAAAGGTGGGAGACTTAAACCTAGGCCATCCTGACTCTGAGACCAGCCACTCTCCTCTACTATGAGGGTAATTAACACCTTATATTTGTTTAGCATTCTAGAGATCAGTCTTTCCAAAGCTAATGAATCAATTAAAACTGTAGAGAAAACTCAGTTAGGAGAAGAGTGCCATTAAAACTTCATACACCACACATTTGTGTTCCCCAATCACTTTGGACAGCTAGAAAATTTCCATAAGTGGGTAGAAATCTTAAATTACTTAGGTATGATATTTAATTGGATAATGGATACTCCCTTTTCTTATATAAACAATGGATCTTTCTAATTTGTTGTTCAGTCATTTTTCAGTTGGGTTTGACTCTTTTGTAACCCCATTTGGGGTTTTCATGACAAAGATACTTGAGTGGTTTGCCATTTCCTTCTCCAGGTCATTTTACAGATGAGATAACTGAGGCAAACAAGGGTTAAGTGATTTGCCTGGGGTCACACAGCTAGCTAGTGTCTATGACTAGATTTGAACTCAAGAAGATGAGTCTTCCTGATTCTAAGCCCAGTGCATTATCCACTGTGGCAACCTAGCTGTCAGTCCTTCTATAATTATGCTGTTTAAAATGCATATTGCTATCTTCTATTGGATAAAATGGTGGAAAATTTGGCAAGCCTAACCTAATGATTTGGCTTAAGCATTTTCTGGGATATAATACAGCATGATGAATATATGTCAACAGACATTTAGTTATAGAGCAAGCAGGAGTATAGCACAAAGAATAGAGTACAAACCTCACAAGTTTGTTATGAGAATCGAATAGGGTAATAAATTCAAAATTTTTTGCAAATCATAAGATTTGGAAATGTTTGTCTTATTTGATTCCTAGAAAAATCCTTTAAAATATGCATTATAGGTATTATTATCTCCATTTCTCAGATGATGAAATCACATCTCAGAGAAGTTAAATGACTATGCTTATACAACTAATAAGTACGAGAGGGGATTTTAGGTAGAGACTTACATCTCTTCTGACTCTTAGTCCAGAGTTCTTTTCATTATGCCTGCTTCCTTGAGTCTACGTTTATGTTTAATATGTGTAAATGTATGTTTAATATACACATTCCTGATTTTGAATTCTTTGCTTTATTAGGTCTGTGATTTCATATGTGTGGGTATTTCTGACCCTTGGCAGATGGCTACCTCTCCAATCCTTTCATCTTATGTAATTCTTATCTGTGTATGAATACTGTGCTACTGATTTTAAAGTTATCGAAATAAGGCATTCAGGGAACATTTATGAATCAGACAATGGACAAGTATTTATTGTATCCACAGATTGTCCTTATAGTTATTCCTCCTCCCTGGCACTCTATTTACTACCTCATACCTTTGCAGAGGTTATTCCTATACCTGGGGTACACTACTTTGATCTCTCTATCTTGTATAATCTCAAATTTCCTTCAAGGGTCAGCTCAGAAATAATTTTCTACAGGAAACATTTTCTGATTCTCCTAAGAGTTAGCGCTACATGCCTCCTGAAATTATTTATGTACTTAACTTTTTATCTACTGTCTGCCTTTTCATCCACCCGAAGTAAAAGACAAGTTCCTTAAGGGCAAAGAATATTTTCTCTGCCTGTTCCCTCTCTTTCCACCCCACCCCAGAGTCTAGCATAGTTCTGGGTTCCCAGACTCTGATGAGTGAGTTTACCTGTTATTTGGCTGGAGTCCACCATACTACTTGCTTTTGGACTATCAGGAACATTGAGTCCCCAGCCTCCGATAGGTGAGAATTTACCTTGTTTTGCCCATAGCCCAGGTATCTAGGCCACTTTAACTCACTTTGTGCCCTCCCTCTCTTATCTCCTTCCTCCCTACTTTCCTGCAGGGATTTCCATATCCAATTGAGTGTGTATGTTATTCCCTTCTTAAGCTAAATATGAAGAGAGAAAAGTTTACCCATTCCCTCTCACTTCCCCTCTCTTCCCCTCCATTGTAAAAGCTTTCTTTTGCCTCTTTTATGGGAGATAATTTACTCCATTCTACCTCTCTCTTTCTCCTCCCAGTACATTCCTCTCTCACCCCTTATTTTATTTTTTAGATATCATCCCTTCATATTCAACTCACCCTGTGCCCTCTGTCTATATGTATTCCCTCCAACTACCCTAATAATGAGAAAGATCTTATGAGTTACAAATATCATCTTTCCATGTAGGAATGTAAACAGTTCAACTTTAATAAGTCCCTTATGATTTCTCCTTCCTGTTTACCTTTTCATGCTTCTCCTGAGTCTTGTATTTGAAAGTCAATTTTTCTATTTAGCTCTGGCTTGTCAAGAATGCATTAAATTAGTCTATCTCATAAATGACAATTTTTTCCCTCATAGATTATACTCAGTTTTGCTGGGTAGGTGATTCCTGATTTTAATCCTAGCTGCTTTGACCTCCAGAATATCATATTCTAAGCCCTCCAATCCCTTAATGTAGAAGATGCTAAATTTTGTTTTGTCCTGATTGTGTTTCCACAATACTTAAATTGTTTCTTTCTGGCTGTTTGCAATATTTTCTCCTTGACCTGGGAGCTCTGGAATTTGGCTGTAATATTCCTGGGAATTTTCCTTTGGGGATGTCTTTCAGGAGGTGATTGGTGGATTCTTTCAATTTCTATTTTATTCTCTGGTTCAAGAATATCAGGGCAGCCAATTTCTTGAAAGATGATGTCTAGGCTCTTTTTTTGATCACAGCTTTCAGGTAATCCAATAATTTCTAAATTGTCTCTCCTGGATCAATTTTCCAGGGCAGTTGTTTTACCAATGAGGTATTTTACATTTTCATCTATTTTTTCATTCTTTTCTTTCTGTTTGACTGATTCTTGCTCTCTCACAGAGTCATTAGCTTCTATTTGCTCCATTCTAATTTTTAAGGAATTATATTCTTCAGTGGACTTTTGGACCTCTTTTTCCATTTGGCCAGTTCTGCTTTTCAAGACATTCTTCTCCTCATTGGCTTTTTGGACCTCTTTTGCCATTTGGTCTAGTCTACTTTTTAAGGTGTTATTTTCTTCAATATTTTTGGGGACTCCTTTAGCAAGCTGTTGACTTGTTTTTCATGATTTTCTTGCATTACTCTCATTTCTTTTCCCAGTTTTTTCTCTACTTCTCTGACTTGCTTTTCAAAATCCTTTTTGAGCTCTTCTATGACCTGAGGCCAATTCATATTTTTCTTGGAGACTTTGGATGTAGGAGATTTGACTTTGTTGTCTTCTGAGTGTATGTTTTTATCTTCCTTGTCACCAAAGTAAGATTCTATAGTCTGAATTTTTTCCCTCTGTTGCTCATCTTCCCAGCCAGTTCCTTGACTTTTTAACTCTTTGTTAAGGTAGGACTCTGCTTCCAATGTGGAGGGTGTACTGTCCCAAGCTTCAGAGGGTTTGTGCAGCTGTTTTCAGAGATACTTCTAAGGATCTATAAGTTTTCAGTTCTTCCAAGGTGGTATGATTTAAGGAGATGTGTTTACTTCTCTTCTGGCCTGCTCTCTGGCCTGTGAGTGACCACAAGCATTCTTTTCTGCCCTGGAACTGTGAGGAAGATTCCCTTTCCACTGCTGCCACAAGCTCTGCTATGCTAGTGCTCCTCCTTCACCCCAAGACTGTGACCCATATCCAAGCAGAAGCAAAGCAACAGAATCCTGCCTCAGTGCCAGCAAAGAGATCCCTCTAATCTCCTTCTGATCAGTTGTTCAATCCCCTTACCATCTGTGGGCTGAGAGCTCTGGAAGCAGCCGCTGCACCTGCCACTGCTGCCACTGTGGTCTGCACTATCCTCCTCTCTCACTCCTGGTCTGACAGACCTTTCCCACTGACCTTCTAAGTTGTCTTTGGCATTTGTGGATTGAGAAGTCTGGAAACCATCATAGCTGTCTGTGCTTCAGTCTCCTAAGGCCTGCCCTGGGTTTGCTAGGGCCTGGTCTGTGCCAGCACAGCCCATGCTGAACTGTGTTCCCCTCCCAGCCTGGCATAACACACCTTTCCTGTTGATCATCCAGGTTGTCTTGGTCTGGAAATTTGTTTCACTCTGTGTTTTTGTGGATTCTGCTACTCTAGAATTTGTTCAAAGTCATTTTTTTACAGGTATTTGGAGGGGTTTTGGGGAGAGCTAGAGCAAGTTGATGCTTTTACTCTACCATCTTCTAAATAACTGCCATGTCCCAGGCATTCTTTTGGGCAATGAAGATACAAAAACAAAACTGAGACAGTTCCTGATCTCAAAGATCTCATAATGTACCAGAGAATTACAACATATCATTATAGCTGGCTATAATAATACCTAGCATACATAGAGTACTTTAAAAGTTTACAGAATACTTTACCTATAGGATCTTCTTTGTTACTCATAATAACCTTATGAGGTAGATTCTATTATTATTCTTTTTTTACCGATGAGGTAACTGTGGCTGAGAAATGTTATGTGACTTGCCCACTATCACATAATAGTAAATGTCTGAGACTTAACTCTTCATGAGCCCAGAATTCTATTCACTATACTATCTAGTGGCCTGGGAACAATGTGTCCAAAGATCAATCTCTTTCTCAATTTCAATCTCTATTTATTTTTACAGATCTATTTATCTTTATCTCTATCTTTTTTTGTTTTTAAAGGGAAGCATAGCAACTAGAACCAGGAAATCTCAATAAGAAAGTGATATGAACTGAGCTGAAGGAGATACATATGGATTCCAAGAAGCAGAGGTAAAGAAATAATAGAAATAGGAAGGAGATGGAATGTCTTAAAAAGGAAACAGCAAGAACAGTTTGGCTTGACTGTAAAATATGGAAAGGAGAGTCTTGTGAAATAAATGGAAAGGTAAGCCAGAGGTTAGATTGTGAATAGCTATAAAAACCACTCAAAGGAGTTTGTATTTTAATCCAGAGGCAATATAGAGTCACTGGAGTGTTTTTTAACAGGAAAATGACATGACTAGATCTCTGCCTTAGAAATATCAGTTTGGCAACTATGGAAAGGATGGGTTTGTAGAGGTGAGACACTGGATGCAGGGTGATCAGTTAGTAGGCCATTGTAATTGGTCCAGTGGAGATGATGAGGGCCTTGATTAGGGTGGTTGTGGTGTAATTAGAGAGAAGGGCATGAATGTAATGGATGTTGTGAAGGTGGAATTGAAGATGTGACAATTATTTGGGTATGGAGGGTGAGGGAAACTGAAGAGGCATAGTGACTGAGGTTGTAAAATTGGGTTGAATTTATCACCCAAACAGGAAATGGACAGGTCATATAAAAATAGGAATTATACATGAATTGTCTGAGTCTTACACTGATACACTGATAACACAGAAATAACCAGAGGAAGCCTTCAGCATATTGGGCAAATCCTCTTTGAATTATGCATGGAAAAATAGGAATAAGAATAACACAGAATGAGAAGGTATGGAAAGGTGGTTAGCTATACCAGAAGAGGGAGTTATTGCATTAATGAGATCACAGATCCTTAAAGGCATTGAATTTAAATTATCAGACTCATTCTCCCAGAGTGAATGGGTTTAGTCATCAACCTATGTGGAACATTGACAAAAAAAAAATGCATAGTCCTGCCTCTTTGGGACTCTGAAACTAGGGAAACCTATAGGTCAGTTCTTATCTTTAGTTTCAAGGACAAGAAAAACTAGAAATAGAAAGAATTATAGGTAGTTAAAACTTTACAGAACAAAAGTTTGTAGCAGGCATCACTTTTCCACATTTTTTTTCTTCATGTTCCAAACCCCTCCTTCTACTTTACCCCACACAACCAACATAGCAGAATATAATGTGGTATAACAGAAAGAACTCTGTGCTCACTAACACATTGTTGGTGGAGCTGTGAACTAATACAACCATTCTGAAAAACTTGGAAACATGCAAATGAAATGAATAAAATATTCATATCCTTTGACCCAGAGGTTCCACTGCTAGGTATATATCCCTAGGAGTTCATTGGCAAAAAGGAAAGGATCATATACTTTAAATAGTTATAATAGTGCTTTTTCATGGTACCAAAGAACTAAAAACAAAACAGATGCCCATCAATTGGGAAATGGCTAAACAAATTGTAGTACACAAATGTAATGGAATATTAATGGGCTATAAGAATATGATGAATACAGAGAAACATGGAAAGACTTATATGAACTGAAGCAAAGTAAAGTAAGCAGTCAGGAAAACAATATATAATGATTACAACAAGGTAAATAGGGAAAAAACTTAGCAACTACAAAACAATCAAAATGAATATTACAAAATTACAAAGAGCAAGCTTGGTCTAGAATATGAAATATGAGAAGAAACCTTTCCCCACCCTTGGGGGGCTTCACAGTTGTGAAACATCATGTATGATGTCAGAATTTTTTCTTTGCTGGACTGATATTTTAAATATTTTTTAAAAAATAATCTTTGAAAGAAAGGATGACTTTTACAGGGGATGGAGGAAGAGACACAGGGAAATCTAGGTGATATAAAATAAAAGATATTGATTAAGATCTATTTTAAAAAAGAAAGAGTACTGGACTTGGGCTCATAGGACTTGGCCTTTCATTCTGGTTTAATGATTATCATCTGTCTGACCATACCAAGTCACTTTGACCTTCTAAGGGAACATTGGTTTCCTTCCTGGTAAAATGAGAGGGTGGGCTATATAGTTCTAAATATAAGATCCTATGACTTTTGGAGTCTTTTCCAGCCTTAAATCTACTATCTTGTGCATATAAATTCAGTCCTATAAATATGTACTCAGAACAGACTGAACCCCTCCCCCTGTTCTCTCATGGCTCTTCTCCTTAAGGTTTTTGGATTTGGGTCCCCAGAGCTTTTCCATGTTAATTGATTTTGGTAATCCAACTTCTAGTATTTAATGTAACATATGGGCTCCTATTTGTTAGGTTTGATTGGGATAGTACGCTGCTTAATGGTGCATTGCACAGAAGCATACACTGGGGGTGCTCCAAGAAAGCTACAGGAACACTGAATTAATTTATCATCTGTAATACTTGAAAAAAAAGTAAAATGAATATGTAATGAAACTACTTAATGGACAACCTGTTGTTGCTTTTTAAAAAATTGTCAGTATTCAAGAAGCAAGTGATAGCAGAAGTCAATTGGATTTTTAAGCATTCTTTTTTTTCATTTAAGAAAAAATCTTTAATTCTAGGAACATAAGCAGTGGCATAATTACCCTATTGGAAGCCTGTAGAGGGTGTGTGAAGATGAGGGTAGGAATTTCCTTTCAGATTTCAAAATCCATTTTGGTTTATGAGGTGACACTTTGAATGAATAACAGTTTGTGTTTTTAGGGGGATTATACTGGAGAATATAAAAATGTTAAATAAACTCTTAAAATGAATATTAATTGATCCCATGAGACAAACAACTTGAACAATGGGGAGAAACTAAGACATTTGAATCTGAGAGGACTAAAATAAATATTTTGGTTAAAATCATCTGGGGATCATCTGTAATATGACAACTTTTTTTTTTCAGGGTTAAATGAACAGTTTTGAGAGAGGGAAGTTTTCTCTATCCTGAAAATCCAGTTCCTGGTTGGGTCTTCTCTCTGATGTCCAAGTGCATTTTTTTTTAATCTGGGGAAACAGTCTCTGAATACTTTTTTTCTGACATACAAAGATTGGGGTTGCATGGAGTTTACTTTTGCACTATTACACATGCCAAACAGTTCAAGTGAAGAACAAATCAGGAGATATCCATCAGAGTCTTAAGGTGAAAGGATGGTTATGGAATGTTGTCAAACTGATTTGGCCTATTTGGATGTGGTTGAATCTTTTATTACTTTTTGTTTTTGGTTGAAAAATGACAATTAGTAGATTTAGTTAAAGACTGAAGCTGAACATTTGGATATTTTAATTACTGATTTCATAATTTTGCCTCATCATTACTCTGAAGGATTGAGGCAGGGGAATTACATAAAAAAGTACCTGGGAGACAAAATTATTTGGATAAGGTTGCCTAATGAAAAGTATCAAATGTCAAATAGAACAAAAACAAAAACAAAAACAAAAAACCCTCTTCTCCTGAGAACATTCTAGTTATTGTCCTTAAACATAAGATATTTAATTGAAATTTTGCATATCTAGTGAATTTCTGAGATAGAAAAAGATTTTTTTTCTTTCCCTATAATCAAATGGCAAAGTCTAGATTTTCATATGAGTTAAAAAAAAACCAGGCTCCAGACCATTTGCATCTATTTGAGTCAATTCATAAAACATTCAATTGTTGGTATACAAATAAAAAAAAGTCATTGATTTTAGCACTTACTTTTCTTTGTTAAATTGATTAATCTGGATTTACTGCCTAATAACCACTAATGGAGAGATCTCATTATCAACGGAGGGAAAACATGAAGTGACTCTTCAAGAAAAGCTGTCTTCAATTACTCAGAAAGATGGAGCTTCACTCCAGTGGTCAATGTTGATAAAATAGCCTTTGTGGCTTCAGAGGGCAGAACTAGGGCCAGGGACTGGAAATTACAGGGGGACAGATGCTAGATCAATATAAAGAAGAATTTCCTAGTAAATTGTACTCTTTGAAAATGGCATGAGCTGCTAAATTGATATTCCAAAAGCTCAGGTCTGACCTCATCAATCACTGACTCAAGAAATTCCAGTGGACTCTCTCTTAGCTCCAAGACAAAATACAAACTTTTCTGTTTTTCTTTAAAGGTCCTCCAAATCTGACTCCAGCCTCCTTTTATAGACTTATTGTCCATTATTGTCTTTCATGTGTTCTGTGACCCAATAAGCCTTGGCTACTTGCTATTTTTGTATACAATATTTCATTATTTCATTTCTCATTTCTATTCTTTTGCACAGGCTCTCTCCCATGCCCACCCCCACCTCTGCCCCCTCACCTCCACATCTTTGAATCACTAGCTTAGCTTAAGTGCCACTGGTTATCTACAGTAGGTTTTTTAACCTGAGCAGTCCATGAATTTGGATAAAACAAATGTTACATTTCTAGTTTCCCTAACCTCTAACTAGCATTTTCTTCAATTATTTAAAAAACATTTTTTTCTTAGAAAAGGATCCATAAGGTTTATCAAGACTGCCAAAAAAGTCCATGACACACAGAAAGGTTAAAATACTGTGGTCTCTAGAAGCTATATCTTCATTCCTCTAGTTATTAGTGCCCTCCTTCTTGAAATTACTTTTTATATTCATATTTATTGATATATATATACTTGTTTCTACCAAGTGAGTATAAGCTACTTGTGGTTAAGGTCTGTTTAATTTGCATTTTTGCATTCCTAGTACATGGTGCCATGCCTGGCATCAAAGGCATAGAGTTCACTATCCTCTATATTTTAGCTTAACTGGACATTTGGTTCCCCACCTCCAAGCATTTGCACATGCTGGGAGGTTCTCTTATACTGGTCTCTCAGAATCATCTTCTTCAAGGTTCAGCTCTTAGCTCATCTCCCTCTAATTACCTTGTATTTACTTATCTGCGTACATGCTGTATTCTTTCTTCCACCACCAGTGTAAGCTTTTTAAGAGCAAGAACTGTAACTTTTTGGTCTTGCAGATAGGAAGTTAGGTGCTTAATAAATGTTTGTTGAATTTGTTTTAATGTAATCACTAAGTATTCAAGAATTAAGATGCTCATACATTTGGAATGTTTACAGAGGGAATTCATATTTTCATTATACGTTGTCCTTGTATGTCCTCTATCTAGCATAGTGCTCAGTACCTAGTTGTTCATTTTTGAAGGGGACCAGTGACATCATGGTGTGATGTCTTGACTTGTCCAAGGATTGGATATAAATGAGGTAGCGTTGCACAAAGTTGTCAGCCTCACTTTCTCTTCCAAGGTTATCAAAGACCAGTCAAGATGGTCGAAGACCAAAGTCAAGATGACTGGCAATGGCTTAGGATGTAGTAGATGACCATGGTGTCTTCATTGTCTGACCAAGCTTTAAGTGCTCCACAACATCTGTTTCAGCTGCCTTCATGGCCATTGGAACAATTTAGTCCTATCTACCCATTCTACTGGAAGAAGTCTTCATATGCTTGAGCCTGTCAAACCAATTGGTTTGAGGCCCGTCAGTTCCCCTCAACCTGGTTTAGTCTGTCTGCTGAGATGGTTTTAGTGGGATGTAGTACTTATCAAATGCTAGTTAAAATGAATAAGTTAAAGGGAGATCAACTATTGGATGCTTATTCTCTTCTTTTCCCCTTAAAGGACTGTGGTCCAGATTTTCCTAAAGGTTTCTTTATCTTCATGAAGGCTTTGACCTAAATATGAATCCATTCTAAATTGTATAGCCCCAACTCAATGTTAATTTATTAAATATTGATAATGGTGAAATCTGTGGAATAATGTAGGTTCTCTCTAGAAGCCCTAATAAAAGTCATGGGAAAAATTATTCCTATATTGATGACATACATATCATTTAAATATACTCACTTTACTAATGGAATGGAGAGGTTGGATGACTTCCCTCAGGTCTGCTGTAAGTTACCAATAGAAGTAGAATTGAAAGCTCTCTCTGTCTCTCTGTCTCTGTCTCTGTCTCTCTCTTCATATAAATATATATGTATATGTGTAAATACATATATGTCTATATACAAATCTATACGCTTCACTACATATAAAACTTCACTATGATTTTCTTTGTTTACTTACAAATGCCCACAGATGTTAAATAAAATCATCACATACAGCTAAAACACTAGTTTTGTATTTTTACCACTTTTGCATTCAAATACTGTAGTGATAATATGTTTTCTAAAATTGTTGTTTGGTTAGATCTGAATATTAACAGAGCTAACCTTTGAAAAACTTTATTTTTTCATTATCTTCCCCAAACTCACCCCTAAACCAGCCACATATTTTCAACTTGGCCTTTTCTCTGTGTAAAATCAAATAAATCAAATAAATTCACAGTTTATTATTTTTTACCCTTTAAAAAAGGAGCTACATGTATGCAGATTGATCTATTAAAATCAACATTAGAGAGCTATTTTATTCCTGTACATTGCTTTATGTGTTAAGAAACATTCCTCTGTTGTAAAAATAGAAAACTGATTGGCTTTTGAAGAGTGATTTTTTTTTAATCTTTGTAGTTTTACGTTTCAATTTTCAACCAAAGGATGACACTAACTGATTATTACAACTATGATAGGATAATGTCCATGTAAATTAAAACAAGTAGAATGGATAAATGAGGAACGTGCATGTGTGTCTATGCTTGTGTGTACATTTGTGCGTGTGTATAGTTCATCATTTTGCTTTGCAAATCTGGAACTCTGGGGAAATTTCCATTTAAATATGCTGTTTTCATATAACAAATACAAGGTTAAGATCACATATACCCTGGAGATAATGTAAGCATACATTTCTTCCAGCCTGTTTAATAACCAAGACAACAGTTCAAACAATGCAGATTCCCCCCTCATCCCCTCTGTGAATAATTTTGCAATTTATCACTTGTCACTTCATAATTCTACCATCTATATTCCCAGATCCAAGTGAAAGAAACCCTTGAAAGCAACAGATTGGAAGAAGGCTACAGTTTCTTAATCAAAGAACAGAGTTGGATTTCATCACTTGTGTTTTCTAAGCCACTCTCCTTACCCTCCCTCCCCCACCTCTCCAAAGTCTTTATAATCAGTTCCTGTGTTATTTATTAGGTTATTATGTTTACATCAAAAGTTCAGTGATCACAATCTGAAGTAATGAAATAAATCACCTCTCGAGGTTCAAGAGTGCTTAGTAAGAAGCATGCAAGGTACCATTTTGACTTAACAACCTAATACGTTATTTTGCCAATGGCTATTGCAGTGTTCTCAGAGTCTTAAAAAGCAAACTAAAAGAAACCTGTGCATCCCATTCTTTCTAGGCTCCCTTTCCATTTTAAACTGTCAGACCCTCTTTGGTTTTCTTTGCCTCTAAAGCCCTGGGAGGTAGTTACTTTTGCGAGGTCTTGGAGGGGTCTTATTGTCTCAACAGGTCATCAGAAGAGCCAAAAGGGGCACTGAACAACAGGAAATTGATTCAGTCAGAAAACAAGGACCCACGATTTTCCTTCTTCCTAATGGCCTTCATTAGGGAAGTTGAATGTCCTCTTCTGAAAGGCTGATGTGCCCAGGCTTAGCTGGGGTGTTAGGTTGCATGTGTTATAAACATGTTAGTGTCTGCCTTGTGAATTGCTTGCCGTCTAGATGAATGCTCATCACCCTCTGGGGGGGACAGTTGTCACAGCCTGGTGAGGGCCTGCTTATCATTCATGTGGTCACTTCCATTACCTCGGCTCAGTCTGTGCTGACCTGCTATTAGTGACTCTAATTTAATTTCCCTCACCAGTGTCATGGGTTATTTCTTCCATTACTTGAGAGATTTAATTTACAGGGTAAACTCCATCACATGAGAGAAGGAATTTTTCATGGCACCACGAACATGTACCGTTTGAAGATTAACATGGATGCTGGCTATTTATCTTGGTCATCTCTGAGGCTGGCAGCTAAAACTTCATTCAATAGTAATATATTCTCATATTGGTGGGATCTCTGACAGCCATTAAGCATTGTATATTTTGCTGATTTTATAGAGTCCCACATTGGTGACATTCATTCACCAGATTATTATTGTGCAAGGTGCACTAATATTACTAGTAAGTATTTACACAGTTGGCTAAGGGAAAGGAGTTCAGGGAGATGGGTGGATTCTTCTCTTTCTTTTCTATAATTCTATTTGTTGTTGTTGAATTTTAGTAAATCAAAAAATTTAAAAGAAGAACAATGTGTGATTTAGGAAGTATGTGGATCATTTAAAATTAAAAGATTGATTAAAACTAAAAAAGTAGGTTAAAATATATTCATTTTCTTTATCTTAAACCCCGCTCTCCCAGAACCACTGATCCTGAGCGCTAGAGAATAACTAATAAACGTTATTATTATTAATTCCTTAATAATAAGGAATGTTGTTTTTCTAATTATCTCACAGTGTTGTATTTCCTGAAAAAAAAATTATTTCTAGCCTTGAGTCCATCACATACCCTCCCCTCTATCCATCAAGGTACTCTGAATTTACATGGACCTTGTAACAATCTTGGGGGTCCAGAACCTTGAAAGAGCCAACCTTTCTCTTTGGCTTGTTGCCCCCATGAGGCATCAGTCTAGGAGCTGCTAAACAAAGCTTGATATAGCTCACATCAAGATATCATCAAAAAAGGGTCACAACTTCCACACCTCCCACAAGTTACCCCATATACAACATGTGTAACTTGCCTGGGGCAATCTCCAATTTACTCACCAAAGAAAACACACACACAAAATATAAGAGACTGGTAAGAGTCCAAATACAGAAACACAAAGCACTCAAATAGTCCATCAAACTCTTTCACAAGGCAAAAATATCCCAGGGAATGACAAATAAATATTCCCCATTCACCTTGGACCAACAATGCAAAGTAATATCATAGAGGGTTGTCAAGATCTTTTGCTTTCCCATGATGTCACCTAAGACCTCTAGATGGAGGGCAATTGTCTACTTTCAAATTATCCGCTGTCGAGGAAATACTCTCCCTGTAGGAGGCCTGGTCTTCAAGTCTTGAACTTAGGAGCTCCTGAATCCCTGATGACTCTAAAACTTGGTCTAAAAGAGTGGCTAACAGTATTACTTGGCTGAGACCATAGGGGCAGGTGGCCTTCAACAATTCCTGACTATCATCTTCCACAGTGGTTTGTCCAGGGTTCAGCTTGGTGTGGGGATATTGGGGCGGGGGAGGGGGGGAGCCTGGCTTAGTAGGAAAAATAAGCTAGCCAATTCTCACATTCTTTGTCTCACTTCACCCCTACCTTAGGTGCTCAAGGGAAATTGCTAATTACAGTAATGGTACTTTTGGCTCTGGTCTAGAGTTCCCCTGAAGAAGAAGAGAGGAGGCGCAAAAGGTACTCAATGTACAATTATGAGCCATGTTGGAACAGGTTAATTTACCCTCAGAAAAGGGATTGCTAAGCATTAAAAAATTATACTATTTATTACCGACTGACTGACTACTAGTATAATCTTTTGGGAGACTAATATTCAAGTCTTGTTGGATATCAAGTTTTTGTATATTCTGCAAATTAGCAAATTTACATTTTGCCTCCACTGAGCAAAGTCAGATCAAATACCAAATGGACCGTTCTTCTTTCTGGTGGCTGCTTCATCTCTCTGTGTCTCTATCTCTGTCTTAACAATTCCTTTCCACTGGTCCACTCCACTGCTGCTGCATAGCTGCTTTCCTTGGAGCCAGTCTTCTTCTGTTGTTGATGACATCACAAACTTACTAAAAGAGAGGAAGCACAAATAGGGCAAAGGGAGCCAGCATGCCTGGGTAAGTCCTCTCACCCTAGATGACATGTGGATGAGATTTCCATTGACCCTAGGATAGAAACAGAGACTTTACTTGGCCTAATCTTTCACTGACATGCCATCTTTCATCCTGGAAGCTACAGCAAAAGAGGAGCCCCACACAGCTGGTTACCTCTTTTTTTTTTTAATTAGAAACAGGAGTTTCTGCTGTCATAATTCAGGGAAATGACCAAAGGCTTACTCAAGGTCTATTACAGCACTCCAAAGCACCAGAAAAAGCCTTCTATTTCTGGATCATCACATATCTGGGAGCAGCCAGAAAGACTCATCCCCTAAAGACTCAGAATGAGTCACCTTGACCTCAGAGTTTAAGGAATTTCTAGGAGAGGTCTAGATGCACGCTCCCTGGAATGATCTTCATAGGCTCATTCAGTCTTGCCACATTGATAACTTTTAAACTCAGCAATACTTGTGATGGAAGCCCTAAAACTTGAAACATCCAATCTTAGGATCACCAGCCTCTTACCTGTGATCAGAATAGGAAACAGAAAGAAGAAGGCTGACAGCACAGGTCCCTGAGCATGTACTTCTCTTGCAAGATGCCAATTTCTGTGTCCTTAGGGTAGAAAGGAAAGGATAAATTTCCGTCCCTCTTCCCCCCTTCCTGTTGCTGAACTTAGATCTGGAAGTCCAAATGAGAGTGTAAAAAGAAACAGCCATTTTACAGCTCCCTTTGATAAACCACAGATAGCTTTTCTGATAAGAGCCCATCTTCCTTTTTTTTTTTTTTTTGGCTAGGCAATGGGGTTAAGTGACTTGCCCAGGGTCACACAACCAGTAAGTGTTATGTGTCTGAGGCCAGATTTGAACTCAGGTTCTCCTGACTCCAGGGCCGGTGCTCTATCTACTGCACCACCTAGCTGCCCTGAGAGTCCATCTTCCTAAACCACAATCAAACAATCATCAATAGGGTAGTCTCAGTTTCTGATGTCCAATCAGTGAGGTATCAATGCTCAAATCTACTTCTATAAGGTGCCCTTTAGCTGCACAAGTGAAAACAGTAGTTAATGTGTATATGTGTGTGTTTGTACGCAGTATGTATCACAGGCCCATCCTTTTTTAGGTCTTTTTCAAAAGTGGAGCTACTTTTCATATTTGTCTTTTGCAGCCCCAACCAAACAAAGAAAAAAAAGTAAAAAACAAATACTGATGGGAGAATAGGCCTTGCTAGCTGTCAAGATAGAGTTTTCGTCTCAGCAGCTCTGACATTTACTAGCTGCGTGTTCCTGGGCAAGTCACAAGGATTCAAATCACAGCTCTTTCAAACTCTGTTGGTGCAATCTTTGACAAGGCACTTGAATTTTTTTGGGCCTTAATTCCCTCATTCATAAAATGAGAGAGTTGACTAATTGCAACTCTAAATCTGTTAATACCTTTATATATATGAAATTAAATATATATTATGTCCATATTCATATATCTATATCTAAATCTACAGCTATACTTATATTGAGATACCTAACATCTACCTCTCTATTTATATGGGGTTACTCCAAAGGAGGGGGGAAAGTAAAAGTACTAAATGTATCAATATACAGCAGGCATGGAACAGGTTTATCCTCCCACAGAAAAGGAATTTTCAAGCATAAAAAAACCATAGCCTATATTAGAGGATGATTAACTTATCATTAGAACAATTATTTAGGAGGCTTATATTCATTAATTCCTGGGACACTGATAATTTTTGTAAGGCTGCTAATTAGACATTTCACTTCCACTCAGCATCTCTCTCTCTCTCTCTTTCTCTTTCTCTCTGTCTCTCTCTGTCTCTCTCTTTCTCTTTGTGTGTGTGTGTCTCTTTCTCTCTCTTACACACACACACACACACACACACACACACCTCTATATATCACCTTTGGAGAAGCAGGCCACTGCTATGAGCAGGACATAAGAAACTGACTGTCCCTTATGCCTGGAATTCTTTCCCTCTTCATCACTGCCAACTGGTTTCCTTTCATTCTTTTCTAAATTCCCACCTACTACGAGTAACCTTTCCAATTTTTGCTTAATTTTAATGCCTTCCTTCCAAGATTATATTCAATTTACACTGTTGACTTTATGTTTGTTGACTGGCTGACTGATCCAAGATAAGAACTGTATGATCTATTATATACCTCAGTCAAAAAATAGGGAAAGAGCTAGAGCAGCTGCTGGGGGCTTTTCTGATAGTGCTAAGTACTTGGTAGCTCCCAATCTCAAGAGACCATGGGGAAACCTCTAAGGTTAGACATGTGCATCTTGGAATTGTTTCATAGTAACCTATACTCAGAAAAGAAAAATAATAGAAGAAGCAACATAAGACCCAAGCTCAGTCTCATCTAGGCAGGACAATTGTCCTCTGCCATGTGCTCAGGGCTGTTATGCTCCTTGGGCAGAGAAAAGGAAGCCCTGACTTCCTCCCTTAGGAGAGAGGCTTAAGAACTCTGACACAATTGACAGAAGAAAACCAATCAATCCAAAACATTTATCAAGAGTTTACTATGTGCCAGGCACTGTGCTAAGAGCTAAAGATACAAAGAGAGTGGAAAGACAATCCCTGCCTTCAAGGAATTTACAGTCTAATGGGGGAGATAACATGCAAACAAATATATACAAAGCAAGTTATATTCAGGATAAACAGGAACTAATTAAGGAAGGCACTGAAATTAAGAGGGGTTGTGGAAAGCTTCCTGTAGAAGGCTGGATTTCATTTGGGACAGAGGGAGAACATTCCAGGAATGGGGAACAGCCAGACAATAAAACCAGAGCCAAGAGAAGTCTCGTTCATGGAACAGCCAGGGTGCTAGTGTCATTAGATTGAAGAATACATGTTGGGAAATAAGGTATGAGAAGTCTGGAAAGGTAGGAGGGGGCTAGTTTATGAAGGGCTATGAATGCCAAACAAAGCATTTTGTATTTTTTCTTCAAGACAATAGAAAGTCATTGGATTTATTGAGCAGAGGGGTGACATGATCAGATCTGTATTTTAGGAAAATCACTTTAGTGACTGAATGGAAAATAGATTGGAGTGGGGAGAGACTTGAAACAGATAAACCCATCCGCAGGCTATTTCAATAGTCCAGATGTGAGATGATTCAAGTCTGATTTAGAATGGTGACAGTGTCAGAGGTGAGAAGGGAGTGTAAACAAGAGGTGATGCAAAGGTGAAAATGATAGATTAGATATGGGAGGGTGTGTGTTTGAGATAATGAAGTGTCCAGGATGACTCCTAGATTGTAAGCCTGAGGGACTAGGAGGATGGTGTTGCCCTCTACAGTAATAGAGAAGATAAGAGGGTGGGGCAGGGTTCTTGGGGAAAGATAATGAGAGTTTGGGATGTCTAAAAGGCAGTTGGAGATTGGAAGTTGGAGATTAGGGCTGGATAGGTAAATTTGAGATCTGTTAGCATAGAGATGATAATTTAGTTCTTTGGGAGCTGAAGAAATCACTTGGTAAAGCAATATAAAGGGAGAAGAGAATAGGGCCTAGGACAGAACCCTGAGAGACACCTATGATTATAGGTCATGATCTGGATGAGGTTCCAGCAAAGGAGACAGAGAAAGAAAAGTCAGATAGGTAGTAGGAAAACCAGGAGAGAGTAATATCCCCAAAAGAGCCCAGAAGTGAGGGCCTATTTGGAGATTTGTAACATAAATTTGTAGTAGATCTAGTCAGACCAGTGTGTGATTTTCTCCACCTGTGTTCAATAGCATGTATGCAAGTGAGAAGGCAGCTGAAAGTGGCAGTGATCCAAGGCTAAACTTTGGCTGGGTGTAATCAGTGATATGATAAGGGGGCTAGGGATTCAAGAGAGGAAGAAAGTATAGACCTGAGCTGGTTCGCCAAGATGAATCGAGATGGGGAGAAGAGGAGAAAGAATCTTAGAAGGGGTGTCATTTCTTTTAATATTTATTGAGTTGACTTCCTGGCTTAGTATCTGGTCCTTATTGATGCAACTTTGATATAGCTTCCTTTCCCTCTTTCAGACATCACAGAGTAGTCTTGAAGGTGAACAAATCTGGTGAACTAGTGGACAATTCAGGATTGCCTCATCTTCAGGCCTTAAGAAGCTATTTGAAATCTGCAGGCCTAGAGAGAACATTGGTCAAGAATCCATTCTGATTTCTTTAGGACTAATCCTGAAGAAGGAGTTTTTCATGAGAAAGACAACTTGACATCATTCCAGGTACTAGTAGATTTATCTTCAACTTCTTCTGCCGAAGTTACAATTATGAAAACATTATTTGCCATCTGCAAATAACTTCAGCTTCCGAAGTGTGTTGTACCACCTCCACTGGAATTTTGATGTTAGAACCTCCCATGGCCACTCTTTCAAACTGATCAGAATGCATGATTAACTGCCCATGTCTAGAGCTAGACATACAGGGGTTGAGGGGTGACCAACTGAGAAACTGCCTGAGGAATTCAAGCTGTTCACAACCCATCAACAGGAACTATCTGTCCATAAAGGATGTCTTTTATGGGAATAGTGCAGTTGTTCCAGAAGGTGGTTGTCATGTTATTTGAGTCACACTACATGAAGCACATATGGGAATTGTTCACATGAAAGCATTCTCTAGAAGCACCTTTGGTGGATTGGAATTGATTTTGAAATTGGAAAAAAAAAAGAGTAACATATAGAACATGACAACCTACTCTACATAAATCACCAAAGGCATCTTCTTTTCCGTAGGAAGTGACCAAAACAAACATTTGTTAAGATTTTATAGAATGATTCCTGAGAAAGAACTTCTTGATTAAATGGATACTTCAGAATGATTGACTTTGCTTCTAGTTCCACTTCCAATCCCAACTGCCTCAAACTCAGTTATGTAGTAGTTCTTTTTTTTAATATGTAGATTGCCCAATGACATTCTCCCCCACCTTCCTCTGAAAGAGTCTGCATCTACTTCAATTGCACTGAAGGGTTTAGAGGATAGAAACTTTACCTGAGCTGTCACTACCACCTCTTATGGCCCATAGGTGACCAAAAGTCCAAGTGAAAGTATGCCACAATAAAGATTTTTGTAGAGAAGTCAACAAGATTTTCCAGGTTTCTTATTTCTCATTATGTTACTCCATGTTCAATAATAGTAGTCTTAATTGACAATGGAGTGATGTCTCAAGATTTTTTTTAGCCATGTCCATCTATACAGAGATGAATAACTATGAGACAAACAAGAATATATCTGGGACACTGTTTTAAGCAGTGTTGATTCTCTTAAATTTTTTACCGTGAGTCATTTTTTGCTATAAATGATGGAGATAGACTGAGTTGAGGTTCTGCTCATATAAATATGGTCAAATAAAGGTCAGAGTAAATATAGGTCAGTGTGCCAACACTATATAGATCAGTTCTGAAAGTATTCTTTCCATAGTGACTTGATTGCTTTTGAAGCAACTCATCTGAAGCTCTGGTTTTCATCTTTCACCTATTCTTCCTGAAGATTCACTAGAACTACTAGTGTTTAAAGGAAGAAGTATTCTCTATCCACTGCCTGTGGTAAAGTAGAATTGCCTGACATTTCTATTTGCTCCAACAAACTACTGAGATGATCTTCCAGGTTAGATATGTATATGTACATGTATGTGTATGCATATGTATATGTATATGTATATGTATATATGTATATGTATGTGTGTGTATGTATATATGGGTGTGTGTATATATATATATATATATATATATATATATTAGTTAGGGAGGAGTTGGAAGATGGAAGAGTGTGATGCAGCTTGAAGTGTGTTGTGGTACACTATAATATTTTTCATAGCATCATAGACCTAAGGCTGCAAAGAACCACTGAAGTCTTTAGATTCAACCCTTTCATTTTATAGATTAAAGAATTGAGACCCAGATAGGGACAGTTACTAGCTTGCGATCACATGGAAAATAGTGCAATTGGAATTCAAATCTGGGTCTTTTTTCTCTGAATTCAGCTCTTGTTGCTCCCGTTCAATTCTTGTGTTACATAACTTTTAAAGTTTCCATTGTTGTAAGCTACAATTATTTGTAAAGTACTTTTGCACGAATAAACAAATTTGAAGAAGTATTTATTTCTTGTCAGTTTCCTGACAGAATCAATCAATCAACCAACCAAAATTCAGGTCACTTCAGAGGCCATCTAGTCCATCTCCCTCATTTAACAGAAGAGGAAACTGAGGTCCAGGGAGATGAAGTGAATTACCCAAGGTCCCAAACGCAGTAATATTCAGAAGTGTGGTTCTACCTCAGATCCTCTGACGCGAAAGCTAGTGCTCTTCAAGGGAGTCATGAGGAGCTAGGGGTTTGAAGAAAGACTTGCTGTAAAAGGTGGTACTTTATCTCAGTTTTGAAGGAAACAAGAGATTCTAAGAGGTAGAGATTAGAAGGGAGCCAGTGTAAGAGCAAAGACATAGAAGATGAAATGCCATGTATGACAAAGAACAAGGTTGGTTTGAGTGGATAATAGACTATGGTGGGAGGGGATGTATAACAAAACTGTAAAAGTAGGTTGCAGTCATATTGTGAAGGGCTTTAAACGTCAAACGAGTTTATATTTTATTCAAAAGGCAACAGGGAATGTAAATGAGAGAAATGGTTGGATTTATGCATTAAGAAAACCACTTTCTAAATGGTGTGGAGAATGGATCGGAGAAGCAAGAGATTTAATTAGGAGGTTAATATAATAGTGGAAAATGGGTTAGATGAAAGATGTGAAGAAAGAAACAAAGTCTTGCAACTGAGTGGATATGCAGGGAGACTGGCAGTGAAGAATTGAGGACAACACAAAGGCTGAAAATCCTCTAAGACTGGAGGGTTGGTGGTCACCTTAAAAGAAATAGAGAAGAAAGAGGGAGAGATAAGGAGTTCTGGGTTTTTTGTTTTTGTTTTTTAAAGAGGATGAATTTGAGGCTGGCAGTGGTATCAAACAGAATTGTACATATAGATAAACTGTATGTATGCATCTCTTTGGACTATATATTGATTTAGAAAACTACATATTAAAATTATCTATGTTTTAGTGTATCTTTGTTAAATATTTCTTAATCACATTTTAATCTGGTTCAGGCAGCACTCCTCTGGTCCATGGGACACCCAGTTTGAAATGTTCAATAGACAGATGGTGATGTGGGGCTTGAGTGAAAGAGAGATAATAGATCTAGATAAATAAATCTGGGAATCATCTGTGTAGAGATAATAACTGAACTTATGGGAGGATAGGAAGGAAAGAGAAGGTAATAAGCATTTATATAGCACCTACTGTGTGGTAGACATTATGCTAAGTACTTTTTTTAAAAAATATTATCTCATTTGAGCCTTATACCTACCTTGTGAGGTAAGTATTATTATTATTCCCAGTTTACAGTGAAGAAATGGAGGCAAATAGAGCTTAAGTGGCTTGCTTAGTCACAAAGTATCTGAGTTTGGATTTGAACTCAGGTGTTTCTCACTGCAAGCCAACTGCTTTATCCACTGAACCACCCTCAGCTGTTGAGGTCCATGAGAGAGAAGAGGATCTGGGTACAAGCCTGGGGTATAAGCAGGGTGCAGGAAATGGATGATTATTTAGTAAAGGAGATTGAGTCTGTGTTCAGACAGGTAGATGGAGAATGAAAAGATACCTCCAGAAAGAGGAAAAGATATCCAGGAATATAGGGTGATCAATAGAAAAATCATCAGAAAGGATGAGGATCAGGAAAATGTAGTCAAATGATTATTGATAGGGCAGCTAAGTGGCACAGTAGTGTGTGGGCCCTGGAGTCAGGACTTGAGTTCAAATATGGCCTTACACATTTACTAGCTGTATGACCCTGGGAAAGTCACTTAACCCTGTTTGTCTCAGTTTCTCATTGGTAATATATACTCTCTCATCTGCAGTCACAGACTTTTCCTACTGACCTTCAAAGTTGTCTTTGATGTTTGTGGGTTGAGAAGTCTGGAAACTGCCACAGCTGCCTGTGATTCAGTCCTCTGAGGCCTACTCCAGGTTCACTGAGGCCTGGGCTTTGCCTGCACACCCACGATGAACTGTGCTTCTCTCTCAGTCTGGTGCAATAGACCTTTCCAATCAACAATCCTGGTTGTCTTGGGCTGGAAATTTGTTTCACTCTGTCTTTTTGGGGGTTCTGCTGCTTTAGAATTTGTTTAGAGCCATTTTTTATAGATGTTTGGAGGGGTTTGGGGCAGAGCTCAAGCAAGTCACTACTTTTACTCTGCCATCTTGGCTCTGCCCCCAGAGATGAAGTTTTTTTTTTTTTTAACTTTGAAGTTGCTGTTTACTCTGGGTAAACAGAGACACCGCTGAGACATCCAGCAAGGCTGAAGGATATTAATGCATTCCATGCCCCCCCCCATAAGTAACTGAAACCACAGTTACTAGTTACAGGGCCCTGTTTAGAAATGGTTAAATTATCTGTTTTGGTTGTTTAGTTTTATATAAGATATACATTCATTTTATTGTTTATCTTTATTAATAATTTCATTCTTGGTGTTTGTGTGCATGCTCTTTATGATGTCCCTGGAAACCCTGAAGAACTCTAGGATACAGCTGCTCTTGGATGAATCCAATTTTCTTGACTGGGAAGCAACGTAGTTGTTCTCCTGGAAATTCCTTAGAAGGGAAATATTTTGACAAATTTGTGTTCTGAAAAGCAACTTTGGGAACTCAAGGCAGTCTCAACTTACAAGTTTATGGGTTAGATAAGCTCTCAACCTCGTTCTAGGGACAGGGACATTAGCTTTATTTCATTTTCATATTTATGATCCCTATTTCTTCACCCTAATCCTGACCCTGTCCCTAATCTAAATCTCCACCCTACCCCCATAGACGTATTGATGAGCTTGATAGTTTAAGCCACAAAGACAGATATGATGGTGCATTATTGTGAAAATAGTATTGGGCTAGAAGTCAGAAGATCTGAATTTCAGTTTTGGCTCATTGCTGACTAGCTATGTAACTCTGGGTAGGTCATTTGTTATTTCTTTTTTACAGGATAAGAAAAGATGCCATAGGTTTGAAATTATAAAGTAACATTTGCTTTACTTCCCTCTCTCACTTTGTTGTTGTGAGAAGCAAATGGGATAAAGTAAGTGAAAATGCTTTGAGAAGTTTAAAAATCATCTACAAAGAATGGGAACTATTATTACCATATAGGGTAATATTCAATAATGTGTCACTAAAATCTTAAAGTTTTGAGACAGATAAAAAACCAAGATATGAGCATATGGGTTACTTAGAAGTTAAATATTGTTTTTGGAAGCAAAAGTTTTAGCAGCAGCATATACTGGGTGTTTGATAAGTGAGGTACAATTTGTTTCTTAATTGATTCTTTATAAATGTATTTTGTAGAGTTGAATTTATAGATCTAGCAATCATCTACACAGAGATGCTAACTGATCCCAGGGGAGCTAAAGAAAGAGCGAGAAAATCAATCGTGTATTTACATACTGGAGGCACTTAATAAATGTTAAGTAATAAGCTATCATGAGATTTTTGGATAAATATGCCATAGAAGACTGGACTTTAAGGCAAACAGAATTTCACAAGTTCTGAGGAGCAACAGGTTCTTTTTCACACTTGATGTAATTGCTTTCTCCTGGAGCATGGTTTAGTGGAATGGTAGAACAAAGGACTATGGGAAAGAAAAAGATAATTTTGTGAAATAGGTAATATGCAAATTCTATGGGGTAGACTTCCTTCAATACTCACATATCAGCAAACTAAAAATGTGCCAGCATTATTATTTGTAAGCACAACAATTACTTTATTTTTTAATTCTGGATTCAAAAACACCAAAGAAATGATCATTTCATATATATATATTTCCATTATATATGTGTGTGTGTGTGTGTGTGTGTGTGTGTGTGTGTGTGTAGGACAAAAGAGGGTTGCACATGAAACTGTGAATCGAATATGTAGAGCTTGCTTTTTTAAAAAGAATAAATTTAACATGAACTCTCTTTTACAAAATTTATCACTTAGTCATTATTTAAGTATTCTCCCAAATCTTTTGTTATAATTGGAGTAAAAGTCAGTCTCTGGCAAATTCATTTGTGTAACTATTTAAAACAAGGGTGGAAAACTTCTACTTGCAAAAGTGTTGTTAACATCCCAACAGCATTTGATCCTCCAAAAGGAATTGGAGTCTGAGTGGAAACTTTTGAGAAAGTAACAAAATCAGATAAACCTGTATGCCAAGTGTAAATGATTCTAATGGGCCTCTTGCTTTCTTTCTTTGTTTCCTTCCATTCTGATATCACTTTTAATTCTCCTTATATTTGGGCCCTACATATTGAACTTGCTTGTCAGATTTGTGTCTTCTAAACTACAGGCCATTCACCTACAGCTGGTAGCAAACAGAGGGTACCAACCCATGTCCACCCATTGTCCTCTGGATGCAGCCTATGCTCGGGTTCCAGTCAACCTCTTCCCTGGGAACCCCTTGAGGCAGAGATAGCTCTACACCCCTTGCCAGCAAGGTCCTGAGACCTTCACATCTTACCCCAAAAGCTTCTGAGTCCCATTTATTTGAGGGGGAATGGTGGGGTGATGGGACCTGGGCCCTTAAAAGGAAAAAGACCATGTCTTTAAAAGCAACCCAGTCCCTGAATTTTTCTGTACATTTCAGTAGCCCAGATCACCGGTGCCTCTGGCCAAGACATCTGGCCCACTTCAGCCTACATAGATCACTTAATTAGCTTAGGAGACAGTCCTTTCACTATTGCTCTTGACCCACCCCAGATTACTTAATATTTCTTTCATCATTACACCTGGCCCACAACAGACTACTTAATACTACTTTCACTATTGCATCTGACCCACCCCAAGTGATTTACCACTCCTTAATCCCATCCAGATCTTTTCACTGTCCCTTTTGTATATAAGTATCAGTCTCACCCCCATTAAGTTGCAGATTCCCTAAGAATCTCTCCCAATTCTATTGGCATTACAATAAACCTTGTCTCTTGAAAAAAAAAGTATCATTGATTTTTTAACATTCATTTTTTAAAAATTTTGATTTCCAAATTCTGTCCCACCCTCCTAACCTCCCCCACTCATTGTGAAGGCAAGAAATATGATATGAATTATACACGTGAAATCATGCAAAACATTTTCATGTTAGCCATGTTATTTTTTAAAAAAGCAAGAACAATAAAAAAAGTGGAAAAATATTGCTTCCATCTGCTTTGATCCTGTTCTTTCTCTGGAGGAGGATAGCATTTTTCATCATAAATCCTTTGCAATTGTCTTGGATCATTGTAGTGCTGAGAATAGCTAAGTAATTCTTTGTTGATTGCTATCACAATACTGCTGTTTCTGTGTACATTGTGTTCCTGATTCTGTTCAATTTAATTTGCATCAGTTCATATAAGTCTTCCCAGGTTTTTCTGAAACCATCCTTCATGTTATTTCTTAGAACTCAATAGTATTTCATCACAATCATATACCAAAACTTGTTCAGTCATTCCCCAATTGATTGATGGGCATCCCATCAATTTCCAATTCTTTGACACCACAAAATGAGCTACTACAAATATTTTTGTACAAACAAGTCTTTTTCTTTAGTCTCTTTGGGATAGGGACCTAGTAGTGGTATCGCTGAAACAAAAGGTATGCACAGTTTTATAACTCTTTGGGCATAGTTCCAAATTGTTCTCCACAATGGTTGGATTAGTTCACAACTCCACCAACAGTGCCTTAGTGTCTCAGTTTTCCCACATTCCCTCCAACATTTGTCATTTTCCTTTTCAGTCATATTAGCCTATCTAATGGGTGTGAGATGGTATCTTAGAGTTGTTTTAATTTTCATGTCTCTAATATTAAGATTAGATTAGATTAGGCAGATTTAGATTAGATAAATGCTTTAGAGCATTTTTCACATGCCTATAGATAGCTTTGATTTCTTCTGAAAACTGCCTGTTCATATCCTTTGATCATTTATCAGTTGGGGAATGACTTGTATTCTTATAAATTTGACTTGGTTCTCTATGTATTTGAGACAGGCCTTTATCAGAGAAACTTGCATTACATCTCCCCCCCCCCCCCCAGTTTCCTGTTTTCCTTCTAATCTTGGCTGCATTAGTTTTGTTTGTGCAAAATCTTTAAAATTTAATGTAGTCAAAATTATCCATTTTATATCTCATAATGCTCTCTATCTCTTGTTTGGTCATAAATTCTTCCCTTTCCCATAGATCTAACAGGTAAATTTTTCCATGCTATCCTACTTTGCTTAATGTATCACTCTTTATGTCTAAGTCATCTACCCATTTTGACTTTATATATACATATGTATATATATGTATACATATATATGTGTATATAGTGTGATATTGACCTAGTTTCTACCAAACTGATTTCCAATTTTCCCAGCAGTTTTTGTCATATATTGAGTTCTTGTCCCAGAAGTTTGTATCTTTGTGTTTATCAAACTCTAGATTACCATGGTCATTTACTATCATGTATTATGTACCTAATCTATTCCACTGATCCATCACTCTGTTTCTTAGCCAGTATCAGATTGTTTTTATGATTACTGCTTTACAAAGCTTTACAAAGTTAATACAGTTTGAGATCTGATAATGTGAGGCCACCTTCCTTCACATTTTTTTCCATTGATTTACTTGGTATTCTTGACCTTATATTCTTCCAGCTGAATTCTGTTATTTTTTTCCCTATCTCTATAAAATAATTTTTTTGGCAGTTTTATTAGAATGGTATTGAATGAGTAAATTCATTTTGATAGAGTTGTCATTTTTATTATGTTAGCTTGGCCTACTCATGAGCAATTAATATTTCTCCATTTGTTTAGATCTGACTTTATTTGTGTGAAAAGTGTTTTGTAATTGTGTTCATATAATTCTTGAGTTTATCTTGGCTGGTAGATCTCAAATATTTTAAATAGAATTTCTCTATCTTTTGCTGCTGGATTTTGTTGTTAATACATATAAACACTGATGACTTATGTAGGTTTATTTTATATTCTGCACCTTTGCTGAAGTTGTTAATTGTTTCAACTAGTTTTCTTTTTAGTTGATTCACTAGTTGATTCAATTTAGTTGATTCTTTAAGTATATTACCATATCATCTGCAAAGAGGGATGGTTTTGTTTCCTTGTTGCCTCCCTTTCATTTCTTTTTCTTCTCTTATTGCCAAAGATAGCATTTTTAGTACAATATTGAATAATAGTGGTGATAATGGACATCTTTGCTTTACTCTTGATCTTATTGGGAAGACTTCTAGCTTATCATCATTACACATAATACTGGCTGATGGTTTTAGATAGATACTGCTTATTTTTTATAAAGCTCTGTATATTTCTATGCTTTCTAATGCTTTTAACAGGAATGAGTGTCATATTTTGTTGAAAACTTTTTCTGCATCTATTGAGATAATCTCATGATTTTTGGTATTTTTGTTACTGATATCATTAATTATGCTGATAGTTTTCCTAATATTGAACCAACCTTATATTCCTGGTATTAACATGTAACTTTCAAAGCTATCCTGCTTGTTTGTTACTACTTCTGTCATTCCTTCTGTTCTCTTCCATGAATTTAAAAAAAAATGCTTCAGTGATCATATTGTCTTTTTCTTTGCTTTCTTTTTGTTGTACATGTCTTTTCTTCTGTTAAACTGCAAATTCCTCGAGGTCAGGAAAAGAGTCTTATTCATATGTATATTTTCCTTTGCACCTTGTTGTTGAGTTGTTTCAGCTGTGTCAAACTCTTTGTGACCCCATTTGGGGTTTTCTTGGCAAAGATACTGGGGTAGTTTGCCATTTCCTTTTCCAGCTCATTTTAGAGATGAGAAAACTGAGGGAAACAGGATTAAATGGCCAGTGTTACACAGCTAATAAGTATCTGAGGCTGGATTTGAATTTAGGTCTTGCTGACTCCAGGCCCAGTACTCTATTCACTGCACCATCTAGATTCCCCATAGTACCACTTATAGTATATCATATACAATAAGGAGAATATAGAAATCCTTTAATCAAACCTTTTATCAAATGAAATAAAAGAAGAAGAAAACTCATAATAGATAAGCATAGTTAAGCAACTTAAAGTTCCACAATAGTTAGTACAATTTTTAAATCTGTTAAAGAAGTCAAAGCACCATACTATTTCTTGAAGCTCCTGGGATTACAGCAATTTGAGCTGGAAAGATATTTGGGATCACCTTGTCCAACTTATTCTACAGATAAGAAAATTGAGGCCCAGAAAAGTTAAGTAACTTGTCAAAGACACACAGTAAAAAGCAGGGCCAGAATTTGAATCCAGGCTATGTGATTCTAGATCCAGAGCTTTTTTCCATTGCACCGTATTGTCTTAGCAAGCTAAAGATGATTGTCTCATGATACAGCCTAAAAATTACCCTGTTGGAAATAAAGCTTTTTTCTATACATAAAACTCAGAACAGAAATATCTGCTGACTTTGAGAGAGTTTAAATAAGCCATTGAGACGTAGTTTACACACAATTTAGCTGCAATAGTCTATGATTTCGCATATTCTTTCAGCTAACAACTGTTACATTATAAACCAAGGAGAATAAGGGCAAACAAAACAGGTCTCTGTTTCTGGATTCCTACTATGTCACCATGTTAACATGGTTGGTAGTAGCCAACCATGGAACTGGGTTGTACCACCTCTCAAGAACCATTGGTCACATTTTCAGTGTCAGAAGCTGACAAAACTATGAATCAGAGCTTGATTTATTGCTTTGTCAATTGTCTAAACTTAAGAAAGTGATGGAAAAAATGGTAATTATACTCAAAAGTATGTTATATATACATTTCCCACCAATGGATCTGGCTATTAAACATTTACTGGCCTACCTCTGGCAGATGCAGATTAGTTGGCAAGCCTTGGGCCCTGGAGATGTTTATGTTCATGCTGTTATGTTTAGAATGTCTTACCTACCTCTCTTTTCCTAACAAGTTCTTTTGTTGTTTTGTTATTCAGTGATTTCTGTTGTGTCTGACTCTTTATAACCCCATTTGGGGTTTTCTTGCAAAGATAGTGGAGTTGTTTGCCATTTCCTTCTCCAGCTCATTTTATAGGTGAAGAAACTGAGGCAAACTAGGGATAAGTGACTTGCCCAGAGTCTATAGCTAATAAGTATGTGAGGTCGTATTTGAACTCAGGTCTTCCTGATTTCAGGCCTCGCACTCTATCCACTGCTTCACCTAGCTGCCCATAACAACAAATTTTAGCCATCCTTTAAAGACTAAATCACAGTGCTATATCCTCAATGAATGATTAGCACTGATCTTTCCCCTACGACTTCATATAGCTGTTTCACAGTTCTCTAAACTTTTGATTATTTAATATTATGATTTGTCATAATATGTTTGTATCTTAACCCCTACTAGATGGAAAGCTTTATAAAGGCATGACTTATTTCTGAATCTTGGTGTTCATGAAAGATTATAGGAGTAAGATAAAGATAGTGTCCTTTCTAGGATGGTGGAAACCTGCCTGTGAAGGCAGGATGGAGTGGGGTAAGGAAGAAAGAATCTGATGATAAAATCTCCATTTTTATACTCCATCTCATGTCCCAAAACTGAAAATTCATAGGAGGTGTTCCCAGGAAGTAGGTTATGCCTCGGTATAAAGTTTTCTACTTCAGATAAGATGAAGTGCAATTCTAATCATAGAATAGTATTCCTAGCTTGAGCACTGACTTCCTCAGTGACCTTGCTCATTTAATCTTTCACTGCCTCTACTTATAAAATTATGACTCAACCACTTGTCATGTGTAACTCATAGGAAGGCTGTGGTCCATGATACCATGGCAATGACTGTCATAAAACTACATATATAAGAAGGAGGAATAGGGCATAGAACATTAGCTTCAGAGCAACAAAGACTCAGTCTTTATGCCAATGCCCTTACCAATAAAACCCAGAGCAAGGCAAAGAGCCTTTTATCTTTGAATAACTAGTCAAACAACTAGCCCACTTATCTTTGTACCACTTCTGAAAAGAAGCAAAAAGAAAACTTCTGATCACTACACAGATGGCACAGGGAGAAACAGACTTGTCTAAAGTCATAGAAAGACAACTGCATAAATCAGAACAGAATTTAGGCCTCTTACTTTATAAACTAGAACTCATTCCTTTCCTCAGTTTTCTATCACTGATTCACTTGGACATTACACTCCTAAGAGAATGGGTAATATTTTGCTTTCTTCTCTTCCTTTAGCAAAATGTGTGCGGGAATTTTGACTGCACACCATATGGTCTGCTTTGTCTTTGTGTTAACTGCTCATACTCCAAGAACACTTCTGAACAACTCTTAGCAATCACAAGAGGAAAAGGAATGATAAAGCAAGATTTTTAGAGACAAAAGGTCTTGGCCAGAACTGTAGTGGTGGTAGTGTGGAGGGTGAGGGTTGTGGCTTTAAATGCATAACTTATAGGGGGTTATTTTAGGCATTTTATAATGCCACTTAACTCTTGATCTGAGTACTAAATAATGAAGGTAAAGAACTAAGTATTAGAGAGGACAGAATATCAAGGAGTTATCATTCTATGCCCCTCTTCCCTTTTATAGCCAAACTAGTGCAAAACTGTTTATACTCAATGTGTCCACTTCTCCTTTCACTCCTCAAACTTGTAATCTGGTTCCCAATCTTATTACTCAAACGAAAACTTTCTCCCAAAGTTCTTATTTTTTTTTCAGCTACCAAATTCAATGACATTATCTCAGTCCTCATCCTTCTTGACCTTGCTGCAATATGTGATACTGTTTGCCACTGTCTCCTAGATATTTTCTTCTCTTTGAATTTTCATGAGCCTGTTCACTCTTTTCTCTCTTCCTGCCTGTATGATTGCTTCTTCTCAGACTCCTTTGTTGGATCATCATCCATGTTTTACCACTTAACTGTAGGTGCTCCCTAAGACTCTTACCTAGTTACTCTTCTCTTTTCTCTGCATACTTTCTATCTCAGTGATCTCATGAACTCCTGTGAGTTTAATCATTATTCCAGTGAAGCTTACTCTCTGAACTGTCTAGCCCTACTCTCTTACATCTTCCTTCCTTCCTTTTTTCTTCCCCCTCCTCTCCTTTTCATTCTTCATTCCTTCCTCCTATATTTCTTTCTTTCCTCTCTTTATTCCTCCCTTCCTTCCACCCTTCCTCCTCCATTCCTTCCTTCCTCCTCTTCCTAGTTTTTTTCTGAGGCAATGTGGTACTGTGGATAGAACATTGGATTTCGAGTTAAAAGATCTGAGTTCCACTATCAATTATGTTACTTTCTATCTATGTGTCTTTATTAAGGGACAAGTCACTTAACCTCTCTGGGATTCAGTTTCCTTATCTATAAATGAGGATATTGGACCAAATGGCCTCTAAATCCCTTCTAATTCTAAATCTACATTTCTTCCACTATGATTCTCTCCTACTTAACTTTCATTTCAAAAACACTGCCTAGGTAATTGCAAAACACTGTTTATGAGGTAGAAATAAGAGAAGAAAAATACATTTAATTTGTTCTCTGAAAACTTATAATCTTGTAGGGAGGAAATAAGTCATGTACATAAATAAATGTAGCACAAAATGGGTAAGGAAAATAAATTTAAAAAAAGTAAAAAGATGCTATGGCATCCAGTTACAAAGTGGCACCCAGGTGATTATCACATTTTTTCTCCATCTTACAGGGTATCGTCACTGGTAACCTGGCTTAGGCATAAATCCCAGATATAAGATAAGTGAGAGCTTTCCTAGGTGGTAATGCTGACCCAGCAGCCCCAAAGCATGACAAGGCCATTAAGCCTTAAGTGACTCAAGCATGAGAATAGTTTGAGTGACAAGGTTCACATATCAAAAGTGATGCTCAGGACATTTCTCTGTCACAGTAGGGACCAGTTGTGATGCAGAATTTCATAAAGGAATGAAAGGCAAATGAATTACTTTATTATATATTGTTCATGTGATACATTAAATAACTGAAAATCAAATGAGACTTTGTAATGATTCTCTAGAACTATCAGTCTAGTTTGATGTTAGTTACATAGTTTAAAAATTAATCCATAAATATTAAAAAGGGATCATGGGAAGGTGGCAGGTGACAGCTCTTGACACAGGAAGGTTGTCTAAAAGGGAGACCTCCAGTCACACATTTTACACAGTACACTCAGAAAAAGATCCCTTTAAAAATGTATTCATCTATAATGTAGGAAGCACATGGTATGGGAAGGAAATAGAGTATCTAGGAAAAAATAGCAATGTCTCAAATTTGAAAAATTATTAAGCATAAATAAAGAGCTGACAGAATGTTGCTGAATCTGAAATGAAAATCTGAGCTTATTTTGAGTTCTCAGTAAATAATTCAAAGCTATTTCCTATATTTGAAAAGCCTTGCCATTATTTCCACCTGTTGGATAGAACTCGTCCTTCTCAATCCTATTCAAATCCTACCTCCTTCATAAAGTCTTTAATATTCCCAACTGTCAAAAATCTCTCCTAACAACCATCATTGTGTGAACACTCACTGCAGTGTTTGTAGCTTATCTTATATCTTGTATAATTTTTTTAATGCATGTCATCATTCCTAGTAGATTGTCAACTCCTTGTGGTCAGGGATAGAATCTTATTTATCCATAAATCCTCCCTGCTACCTAGCACAGTGCTCTGCACACACTAGGTGGTTAATAAATGTTTGTTATGTGATTCCATGAACGTACATTTAGAAAAATGATCAATATGCTTACATACATATTGTTGTTCTGGCTTCCTTGCATACATAAACCTGTAATTTATTTCTAGTAGAATATAAAGATATTTAAGGGCCAAGGCTGTCTTACTTTTGTGTATGCTATATTTTCCCAACTATATGAAAAAACTTTAGCAAGGAAGACATGCCTGGTATTTCTTTGACTATCTTACATTGCATTGAAATTAGGGGATATTTAATAAAACTTTAAATGAATGAAAGTCGATCAATCAATGAACATTTATTGAGAGATTGTTACAAGTTGAGTACTATGGAAACAAATGCATTGTATATTTGTACATAATTACTTGCAAATTGTCTCTCCAATTAGACTGCAAGCTCCTTGAAAACAGGAATTGTCTTGCCTTTCTTTGTATCCCCAGTGCTTAACACAGTACCTGACACATAGCAGGCACGTAATACATTTTTATTGACTGACTAACCTTCGCCACAGGTTAAAGTCATATTACTGCCTGTTTTTCATCTTTGTCCCCTTAGCACAGTGCCTTGTGCATAGTTGTTTTGTGCTACATTCAGTCGAATTGAGTTGCCAGTTCCAACCATGAACGTGGATATAAATGTTAACATATTATACATGATACAGCAACATTCAGAGAGGCAGTGTGGCATAGTGGATGGAGAGTTGGAGTCAGGTTCTGCTCCTGGCACATATTGGTTGGCTTTGTGATCCTAGAGTTTGATTTATTGCATTGTTGATAGTCTAGGCTTAAGAAAGTGATGGAGAATGTTGATAATGCAGATTAAACTTAAAAGTGAGTCACGTATACATCTTTTTCCCTCTGGAGAGCAGATTGTTGAACATTTAGCACTATACCTTTGCATCCAGAATCAGGAGTTCCTTGATTCTCTTCAGTCAAGAATTCCTATTTATTATTACTTGTAGTCTTGGGGTTTTCTGAAATTTACAAAGGTTAAGCAGCTTGCTTATGGTCATATAGCCACTGGTGTTAGAGGTGAGATTTGAATTGAGGTCTTCCTAATTCAAAGACCAGTACTCTCTCTGCTAAGTTATGATCTCTTTATTGAGGAATCTGCTATGGAGTAAATGGCCTTAATGTTTGAGAACAATATCACACAAAGAAAGTATCCTGACTTTTCATTAAATTGTCCATTGATACAATGGAGAAGAGAGAGACAGGGAGGGAGGAGGGGGGGGAGAGAGAGACAGAGAGAAAGAGAGAGAGAGACAGAGAGAGAGAGAGAGACAGAGAGAGAGAGAGAGAGAGTTGAGTAAAACAGATCCTTAGTATGACCCAGAGTAGTACTTAAGTTTTTGTCTTCTCTTTGATGCTAGAGAGTTTTAGTTTTTGATGACTGGAAGGTACTGGAGTTGTAATGAGCTGGCTACTGACATTTGTTAACTTCTCCTTATCCTTCCAGGCTACTGGATCCCAGACCCCAGCTTCATTTTGTTCCTGTCCACTTGCCCCACGGTTTAATGACTGTTGCTGGGGTAGGGGAATCAGAATGCTACAAAAAGACCTGTTTTCCTAAACCTTTACACTAGTTTGAAGAAATCTCTATTTTAATCCCTTGTTACCATTAATATTCCCTACAGATTTTGTATTTCAGAATCTGAAACCTTGTAGAAACCCATTCTGTTAGAACCATGGCAAAATCTAATTATTGGAACGTTACAATCTTTTTGATTGTATGCAATATGAGTAAATAGAAAGTGCATTTAATAAACTACCAAGGCTAAATAAGAGTCTCATAAAGAGGAATAATGAGAGGTTAGAAATATAATGCAATCAGATATCACTAATGGAGACAATGATATTGCATTATTACTGCTCAACAGCAAATCTATAAATAGAAAGAAATATAGAGCAAAGACCTTGAATCCAAAACTTAATAAAGTCCTCTTATGTGGAAGAAAAATTCTTTTTAGTTATTCATAAAAGTAAAAAAAAAAAAGAAATCTCTTTTCTGATTATTGTTGTGAGAATCTCTAGAATACCCCCTTTCTTTATATAGGCAAGTAAGTGTGAGAGACCAAAGCCTAGGATGTGGAACATATTATATGGGTTATGTGGAAAGCTCACTTGATATTTCTTTTCTCCCTCTTAAAAAATGATCCACTTTATATTGTATCTACTTTGTGCCAGGCACTGTGCTAAACACTTCATAAATATTATTTCATTTGATCCTTACAACAACCCTGGAAGGTAGGTGCCATTGTGATTCCCACTTTACAGTTAAGGAAACTGAACCAAAGAATGGTTAAATGACTTGCTCAGGGTCACACAGTTGGTATCTAAGTTGGTATTTGAACTCAGATCTTCCTGATCACAGGCCCAGCATTCTGTTCGTTGAACCACCTAGTTGTTTCAAATTCACAAATGGATACAATTTCTTGAACTTTTTAAGGTGGTAAATATAGAATAAACCTATCAAGGAAACTTATAAGGGGATGAAAAAACTGCCAGTCCCTCCATGTAGAAGAATCGATTTCATGTATTCTAGTCTTTTGAATGTGGCTGTAGCACTGGCTTCTCCAGCACAACAGAGAAACTTTAAATAAGCCATCATACGTATGAAGGAGTCTTAATTTTTATTCACAGTTATTAATTACTTAGGTGCAAAAAGATTATTATCCCCTCTGCAGCCCAGTGAAAGGCTAGAGTGTATACATAAATTTGTATCTTTGGCTTACAATTTTACCTATTTTGGAAAAACTGAGGCCTAGAGTAGTTAAGAAATTTGCCCAAGATCATACAGTTAATCAGGGGGCAGATTTAGGGTTAGAATGGATGTTTTATTTTGTTTTGTTTTTGTTTTCCTTAAACAAATTCAGTCATGCGTTATAATGTCCCAATTGATTTAGCTACTTAATCTGCGACCTAAGGTAAGTCACTTGATGTCTCCAGGCCTCAGTTTCCTCCTTTATAAAATGAGAGCTATAATAGATTGTCTTCTGGTCAACCTTGGTTTCCAGTTTCAGAGCCCAGGGTTCTTTATATTAGGCCATATTTCTGCTTGGGGCCCTGGGCCCAGGTGCAGAGTATTTGAGTTGGTGGGGCATTTAAGGCCATCATTTGCAAAATAAATTGCAATCGCGCCAATGAGAAAAAAAAAACAAACCAAACTTGTGGTTCAAATTCAGTTTTCTCTCTGCTATTTATGTTGCATTTGCTGGTTTTAGAAGAAGAGGTCACTTCTTTTTTAATGTGTTGCTTAGCTCTATGTTTGGAGCATTTCCACCCTTATGTTATCAGGGAAAACACACACAGGCTGTTTTTATTTCTGGTTCCACATTCTTGAGAAGTAAAGACAGCTGATACTTTAATGTTAAAAATCTCCCCAAACAATCTCAGCCCATTTGGGGGATTTGCATTGCATGAGCGATTTTTATTTGGTTTCTTTCTTGTTTATTCACAAATTTGATATTGCAGTCAAGGATATTTCACCACAAAATCATATGCACAATATTCAGAATTTAAAACATGTTTTCAACTCAGGTGGATATTGGACAACCACTTCTTCTATTTTTGCATTTCTTTGTGTGAGTTTAAAAAGTTTTAATATTAATTTTTTGCTCCTCCTTCCTATAGGTGATTTCAATTTTGTCAAGTCTCATATGAGGCAGTCTATGACTTTATTACCTTATCTGAATAACTAGTTCCTCTTTGTGATCCTTTCATTTATTTGAATTATTGTTATTTTCCCCATGGGCCTAGAGGAAAAAAAAGATGATGATTTAAAAGAGTAAAAAAGTGATAAAAGTCTGGAGAAATATTTCCCTCACCCAGGAATCCAGCATGTATCTCCTCCTTCTCTGGATCCTGGGAACTCATCCAAGGTGGAGATAGCAGACCACTCAAAAAGATAAAGCAGTGGGGGCAGGTAGGTGGTGCAGTGGGTAGAGCTCTGGTCTTGAAGTCAGGAGGACCTGAGTTCAAATTCGGCCTCAGACACTTAACACTTACTAGCTGTGTAACCCTGGGCAAGTCACTTAAACCTGATTGCCTCACCAAAAAGCAAAAAAAAAAAAAAAAAATATGGAGCAGTGGTAAAGCAGTATCTGGGCAAGTAGTATTGGATGCTGTGCCCTGTATTCCATTTGCCCTTGTGACTCACCTTTCCCTCCTAGAGGAGAAATGGAAGCATTTGACTGACTGGCAGGTCAGTTAGGATTAGATGGTTCAGGAAAACAGGGCTAGCAAACCTAGGTGGCCACTGTAGAAGAAACCACTTGTTTCTTTACATTTTTACTATGTGTATACAATAAAACATACAACCACAGAAAAGTTGAACTAATGGTGTAGTATCAATGTAGCTGAAAATGATCCAGGGCATTTCCCATATGGTTTAAATGGGTATTTTGGAATGCCAATTGTCCTCTTTTTTATAATCTTGACCAATGACTTTATATAATAGTTTTGATTCATCTAGAATCTTGGTTAGAGAGTCTCACCTATGAGCCTTTTGAAGCTAGTGACTTATTGGTTTGGGGATGCCTATGCATAAGCATAGAAAGAAGTTTTTATGTACATGTTGAAGGCTCTGAATGGGTCCACTGTGATCATTGCTAGGGTATGACATGTCACATGGTGGATGTAACTCCCTTACTGTATCTAATCCCTTACTGTATTAATAAGTAACTCCCTTATTGATTTAAAAAAAATCCAAACTAAAACCAAAGCAAAGTAAAAAAAAAACAAAAACAACAACCCCAAACTTATAGAAGCAAGCTGTTTAGTTTGAATATCTATATGTCTCCAGGAAGCAAAATGAAAAATAAAGATTTGCACAGTCCCCTGGAGGTAATACGGTTTAATCTTCCACAGCAGAGTAGTACAAGACTTAAATGATGATGATGATTAATAATAATAATAATGATATCTCATGTTTATTTAGTGCTTTCCTCACAGTAACCCTTAGTGGTGTGTAGTGTTATTTCCTCCATTTTACGTAGTGAATGCTTAATAAATAAGTGATTGTTGATTGCAGTAGGAAAGGGTGTTTTCTCACCAGAAGTTCCCTATGCCAATGACATTCAAGTCCAGGTTAAAGTGAAATTGTTATATTGCACATATTAACCTTTTCTAACACAGAGCAGCAGTGATAAAACCTGGGTTATATTTTCTTCATCTATAAAATAAGAGGGCAGGACTCAATGATCTTTTTATTTCTAGATCTATCATTCTTATATTGAACTAATTAGTTCATTTACATATTCATGATTCATTGGCATAGGGAACTCCCAGGATATGGAAAATTTGTTTACCAATGCAGATGACCACCTTTACTGAAACTTAGTCTTAAAGAATTACCCATAGCACTGAGAGGTCTGGGTTTTCTTGGCAAAGATACTGAAGTAGTTTGCCATTTCCTTCTCTAGATGAGGAAACTGAGTCAAATGGGGTTGAGTGACTTGCCAAGGGTCACAGAGCTAGTAAGTGAGGCCAGATTTGAACTTATGAAGATGGATCTTCCTGACTCCAGGCTCAGTACTCTATCCACTTTTGCCATCTAGCTATCCTCAGGTGAATTACTCAGGGTCATACATTCAGTATGGAGCAGAGGTAGGAATTGAACCTGGATCTTCCAGATTCTAAGGGCAGTTCTCTATCCACTAAGCCACATTGATTCTCATGTTTTCTGACAAGTTACATATATTCATGTTTCTAAGAATAGCCTTTCTTCCTAAGAAAAATTTCCTAATTGTTTCATCAACATGTATTTAGTTGGTATAGTTGATTCCTCTAAGACAATCCCTGGCTATTATTAAGTAAAGATGAGGCCCAGATTACCATAGGAACCACAAGGTGAAATTCTGTTTTGGATTTGATTGTCACTATCAGGGAAGAACTGGTTGCTGGGATGGAAATGATGAGAATCTTGAGAAGAATGGGGGGTAGTTGGTGATCACTCCTTCCTAGAATTTGTGATAGATAGGAAATCTGAGTGCTACACACATTAGATATTTTGGGAAAAAATATGCATATGTATTTAAAAGAGTTCAGAGGAAAGATAGCTATGATCAAATGGACTAAAGTGCTACAAAGGAAGTCAGCTCAGAAGGGATGAGAGATACTAAAAAGTGAAATTCTGAAGGCACAAAAAAGAAACAATAATAGTGACAACAAAAAGTGATATTTATCAAAAAGAACAACATGAATGCACAATGAATTCATCAACCAACTTAAACTTAGAAAGGAAAAGTATAGAAGATGGCTTTTTATTTATCAACTTTATGCCATGCATATTTTCGTGTATTTGTCTCCCTTATTAAAATGTAAGTTCATTGTTGAGTAGGGTTCATTTAATTCTTTGTGCTTATACTACCAGTGACTAACACAGTGGCTCGCACATAGTAGGTACTTAACTGGGGCCATTAGGTGGCATAGTGGCTAGAGCACTGGGCCTGAAGTCAGGAAGATCTGAGTTCAAATCTGGCTTCAGACACTTAGTAGCTATGTGACCCTGGGCAAGTCATTTAACCCCTATTTGCCTCAGTTTCTCATCTGTAAAATGAGGGTCACTCTGGAGAAGGAAATGGCAAAACACTTCAGTATCTTTGCCAAGAAAACCCAATGGACAAAGTCCATGGGGACATGTAGAGTTGGACGCAACTGAACAATAACAACAACAACAACAACAACAACAACAACAAAAAGGCAATCCAGATATTTCACATCCTCTTTTTTTTTTCCCCTGGGCAGGTAGGAGGTGAAGTGGATAGAATGCCAGGGCATGGAAGTAGGAAGACTCATCTTCATGAGTTCGAATCTGACCTTGGACATATACTAGCTGAGTAGATCATTCAACCCTTTTTGCCTCAGTTTCCTCATCTGAAGAAGGAACCACTCTGGTATCTTTGCCAAGAAAACCCCAAATGGGTCTCCTTAACAACAACAAAGCTACTTAATAAATGTTTGTTGATTCATTGAATCACCTTTCTATGAGATGTAACAGCACAGAAATGAGGGAAGCTGATAACTAAGATAAGTTAGGGAGTTGATAATTAAGAAAAGCGATAGGGAATTGATAACTAAGATAAGTAATGCAGTCATAAGAGAACACTTAATTGTCTTTAATGAATTCAAGTCACTTGACCCAGAAGAACTAAATCCTCTGGTATAGGAACAGCAGGCAGGTATGTTTGCTGAGCCATTGTTAGTAATATTTAAAAGATCATGGAAAAATAAGAGATGAATCACAGCATTGGAGAAAGGCAAGTGTCCTAATTTTTTTTAAAGGAAAGAGAACAGAGTTTATAAACTGTAGGCTGGTGAGCTTGACTTCAATTCCTGGGAAAATTCTAGAATGTATCCTTAAAAAGACAAGTGGTTAAGAGATGATGCAAAGAATCAATATATAAGCCA
Organism: Vombatus ursinus; assembly: GCF_900497805.2. NCBI lineage: Eukaryota > Metazoa > Chordata > Mammalia > Diprotodontia > Vombatidae > Vombatus > Vombatus ursinus. The sequence continues at coordinate 5,809,588 of NW_020946557.1, read as the reverse complement.
TCAAGAATAAATTATGCTAGATTAACTTCCTTTTCTTCATTGACGATATTACTAAACTAGCACATGAAAGGAGGGCACCTAGGTGACATAGTGAATAGAACAACAATAGTTTCAATACCATTTAAGGGAAAAAGTAATATAACTTGCATGGTGGTGGTAGGAAAAGAGGTGGTAGATAGGGTACCTTGGGATACTGCTCCCACTGAAGCATGTATTTCAACTACAGTGGCTTTTGATAATATGTCCTGGTCTTTATTGTGTTGAATAAAACATAATTACTGTAATTTAAGCCCATATCTGAGTAAGCATTACTATGAAGATGAAACCAGGCAACATCCTTCTCATGATAGCCTTTGACATGATAAAAACAAAAGTGAAATTATGAAAAAAGGGACCAATTCATTATTTTGACATCAAAGTAAGGAATAAACCTATAACAGAATTTTAGACTTGGAAGGATCTTCATAAAACATAGAATTCAAATTACATGTGAACATGTATCTTCTATGCAATAAGGGATATGTGCCCCACTCCCTCTATTGAGAGATGGACTCCTTCCCAAAGCAGCTTTCCACTTTTGGATAGCACTTAATTATTAAGATCTTGATCTAATCTTAATTTCTTTTAAATATTACTAACAATGGCTCAGCAAACATACCTGCCTGTTGTTCCTATACCAGAGGATTTAGTTCTTTAGATCTTAATTTGTCTATGCAGTCAAAGTTCCTACTTTTGCCTTACAAAATCAAAAACAAGTTTACTCTTTCCATGTGGCAATCCTGGAAGATGAATATCATGTGCCATGGTGCATGGAGTCAGAGAAACCAATTTAAATTCTGAACTCTGGCACTTACTACTTTTGTGACATTGGGTAAATTATTTTACGTTTATTGGCTTTGATTTCCTCAACTATAAAATGAGGCGGTTGCACTAAATGACCTATAAGATCTCTTCCAGTTTAAAGTGTGTGATCCTATAAATCTCCCCCTAAGTCTCTCTTCTGGATAAACATGCCTATCAAAGTTTTTATTTTATTTTATTTTAATAACAAACAAATGAAGTTTTAGGTGCTAACAGCAAGTGACAACCTTGTAATGCTTTAGGTTCTGAAAATTATTATAAAGGTCACATTGAATTTCATAAGTGACTGTTCTACTGGGATGCATAATACATAAAACTACAAGGATTAGTGGACATCACTAATAATCTCTTAATCGTCAAATCTAAGTTGACTTTTCTTGTCTGCTACATTTGACACTTTTGGATACAATATCCACTTTGTTTTTTTGTGACTCTACTCTTTCTTGGTTTGCCTACCTATCTGACTCACCCCTTCTCATATTGCTTACTGACTTATCATTCATGTAATGTCTCTTAGCTATGGGTATTTCTTTAGGATCTCTCCTTCAACCTCCTGTCTTCCTTCTTTACTCTGTCTCTACTAGTGACTTCATTAATGATTATGAGGTTAGCTCTCATCTCCATGTAGAAAACTCACAGATTTACCCATCTAGCTTCGCTCTTTTAGCTGAGCTCCAATCCTTAAGTGCCTATCAGATATTTTCAACTTGAAGTTCAAAATAGAACTATTTTCCCCTTCAAATTTTCTCAAACTCCTTTTGCAAACCTCCCTAATTTTTTTCCCCAAGGGCACCACAATTCTTCCAGACTCCCAGGTTCATAACATTGCCATTATCTTCAATTCTTTGTTTTATCTCACCCTACATATCTATTTATTTATAAATTTTGCAATTTCTATAACCACAATATCTCTCATGTGCAATACCATCTTTCTACTCATCCAACTGCCTCCTTAGTTCAGGTCCTTGTCACTTCTCTCCTGGACTACTGCACTGGCTTTCTATTCATCTTCCTGACACAATACCTCCCCACTTCAACCTATCCTCCAAAAAATCTGCCAAAGTGATGTTTTTTAAACACAGTTCTGACCATATGACTCTGCTTCTCAATAAATGCCAGTGGCTCTCTATTGCCTCAGGGATAAATTATAAACTCTACTTGAGCTTTAGAGTCCTTTACAACTTGAACTCAAACTATTTCTCATGCTTCATTAAAAAATATTCTCAAATAAAAAAAATAAAAAGGGATATGAAAAAAATGAAAAATATTCTCCTTCTTGCACTCTTTATTATAGCCAATTTTTCTTTCTCTCTGTTCCTCATACATGGCACCACACCTCCTTTTTCTGTGTCTTTACGCTACCCTTCCCCCGTGCCTGGGATGAACTTCCTCCTGAATTCTACACTACAGAATCCCTAGTTTCACTTAACATGTAACTCAGATGCTATCTTCTACAAAAATACTGTTGTGGCCCCTCAATTATTAGAGATCTCCCCTCCCAAGAATTGTGTATTAAATATTTTATGTTTATTATACATATGTATACTTATACATAGACATACACACATGCACATATATATGTATATGTGAGGGACTGTCTGATGTTGACTACTGCCAAGTAAAAATTGTGGCAAGATGGGGTAGGAACAAGATATTAGGAAGTAACCGGAGCTCATGCTCCCGAGGCAGGGGCTGTGCTAGACGGAGTTTTGGTGAACTGGGATGGGAACTGGATATGGAGAAGTAACCGGAGCTCATGCTCCTGAGGCAGTGGGCAGTGCTATGTGGAGCTGTGATAAGCTGGAGAAGGAACAGGATACAAGGAAGTAGCTGGAGCACATGCTCCTGAGGCAGGGGCTGTGCCACGTGGGAGTGGGATGGCAGAGGACGAGTTCCCTTTGCTTAGTCCCCTCCCTAAGTGCAACGTCAACCCCAGACACCTCCTTCCTGTGTCCTTCCTGACTTCCTGGGTCACGTACTTTCCCTTTGTGTAGCACTGACCCCAGATGCCTCCTCCCGGTATCTGGGCCTGACTTCCTAGGTCACGTACTCTCCCTTTGTCTATGCACTAATCCCAGATGCCTCCTTCCTGTATCCGGTCCTAGCCTCCTGCGTCACTTCCTCTCCCTTGGTGCACTAAACTCAGACATCCCCTTCCGGTATCTGATCCTACAATCAATGACTAGTAGGTGGGATGAGGAGGAGGGGCTAAGTAGGTACTTAAGGAACGGTTGTGGTCGGAGCTCACTCTCTCTTTGCTCCTGCTCTCTTGCTCTGGCCTTCCTGCTTGGCCTTGCTGTGATGGCCTCTGAATAAAGCTTGGGTGTTGGCACCTCCTGGTCGGCTCGTCTCTGTGTGTTTATCCAGGTAGGCTCCGAAGACTGGTAAGTATGACTCTGGCAGCCTGCTCCTTATAGGAGGAGAGTGCACGGCGCGGCCGGCACATATATATATACACACATATTTCTATTTGTGTATATTGTTTCAATAGACATAAGATCCTTGAGAGCAAGGATTGTACTGCATTTTTCCATTGTATTTTCCATTGTATTCCCAGGACCCAGCACAATGTCTGGTTCCTGGTGGATACTTAAAAAAGATAGTTATAATTGATTGACATAAAAATATCTGTCATTTATTAAAATCAGCTAAGTCATTTGCCTCAGCTGTACTGATTTAATGAAGTATACAACTTGACAAGTTAGGGAGAAAGCATTTCTTTAAATATTGTCTCACTCTCTAGCCTACTAAAAACATGCAACATTTGTCTCTATTGATAGTACACAATGACTTTCTTTTGGATGGTTCATATAATAATATTGGAAAATAGTCAGGCCAGTCAAATGTGCCATATGCTTCCCAGGATCAAGCAATTTTTCATGATGAAATAGTAGATATCTAACAAGAACAAGAGATACTAGTGGGGCCAAAGTGTCTATTAGGAATAATATTCATCTGCTCTAAGATTTGGAGAGGACTTTTGATAAGGAAGTTAATGTTGATGTTATTGGTAATCTCAACAAGGTTTCCAGTTCTGTCACACACCGAATCACTCTGGACAATATATATATATATATATTCTATAAAATAAAATTAATGTTTCTTCTCCTTCAAGATAATTGTGAAATCATTATGTATAATTTAAAACATATAAAATATAAGACAAAAATAATATGGAAGTTAATTTAGTCCAATCATTGATTTCTTACTTTATGAAATAATCTAATTTAATTTTATCATATTCCTATTCACTGACATGCTACTATAGTTCTTTATCTCTCAGTTAATAAACTTTTCTACCTTCAAAGAGATTAAAAATAGACCCTAGCCATGGTCCTCCTTCCCAAGATCTAAATTAAAGTGATTCCTTGATACCAGTACTACCATAAGATACCAGTACTTATTATCAGCTCAATTCTTATTAGTTTCTTCATGAATCCTCTTGTGAATAGAGGTGGAATTCTTTTTCTGCTTTGAAAGCAGCTGGCAGTTTTCCGTAGATGACTTGGACACTGTTATTGAATAGTTTGGTTTCTATTCAAAGTGGATTTTAACCCAGGGTCAATTGCAGGAGGACTGAAGACAAAAGTGGATCCTTCTGATGAACTATTTGTCTTGTTTTATTTTTGTTCTATTCTTTTTAACTGGAGTCTTTTCAGAACAGAGAAAGTCTTTTCAGAATAGAGAATACAGATAACAACTTGAATACACCTATTAATTGGTAATTCACTCACCACGATAAATGTCCTAGTGTACAATTAGAGCAATTAGTACAATAGAGCCACTCATCCATATAGAAACTTCTCTGTTTTTATGGTTAAGACATTTTGAATTGTCCTTAATGTATTTGATTCCAGTTAGTTACTCTACAGTTCGGTGCATCATACATCACTTGTGTTAAACTAGCACATTTCTATGTATTACAGCAACCCTGTGTTGTGGGAAAAAGGTTTGATGACCCTCATAAGCAGCCCTAAGACCATAGGGTTATGTCACACACAGGAGATTAACAAGAGATTGATCATAAAAATAAAAGCTATTTGTCTACAGCCTACTTATACTCTGGGGAGGGGAAAAATGAACCTATGTTGGAACTTGGTAAAGATTAAGATGAGGTGGCAATAATTTTATTTTCAATGGCTCTCCTCTGGTAATAAAGAAGGCACTGGGGAGGCAAAGGATGGCTTACTCTACACAGTGTGTAGTAATGACCCAAGTAGAGCTTGTATGGGCTTGCCCAATGAAACTGCTCAGGATTCTTAAGTGACAATTATTAAATATTTATTAATTAAATTATTACAATAGAAAACTACATTCTTCTGCACATGGTACTATAGGATCATGTATTTTAGAGCTAGAAAAGAACTTAGAGATAATAAGAAAATCAGTCATTGCCCCATGGATAGTGACAGTGTCTACTCTTCACTATAATAGTAAGGGTGAGTCTTTCGGAAATAGATGAGGAACCAGCAAGTCTGCTGCATGACTGAATTCAATCTGATTTCAGGAAACTGACTTCAGAAATCACCACAGCCAGAAATAAGTACAGGTTCTCAAAAAGTACACATATTGTACTACAGACTTCTATACATTGTACATTTCTCAGAGGATGATATAGCTTACCTGTGGGAAAGGAAGGCAGTGGAAAGGACAATGGATTTGTCAATTGACTAGCATAGATATGGATTCAGAGGACCTGGATTTAAATCCTAGAACTGCTATTTACTACCTATATGACCTTGTGCAGGGCAACTAGGTGGCATAGTGGTTAGAGAGCCAGGCCTGGAATCAAGAAGACTCATCTTCCTGAGTTCAAATGTGGCCTCTGACATTTACTAGTTGTGTGACCCTGGGCAAGTCACTTAACCCTGTTAGCCTCAATTTTTTCATCTGTAAAATGAGCTGGTGAAGGAAATGGCTAACCACTCCAGTATCTTTGCCAAGAAACCTCCAAATGGGATCACGAAGAGTCAGACGAAACTGAAAAATGACTGAACAACAAAGGCTATTGTGCAAGTCACTTAACTTCAGTCTGCCATCTGCAAAATGAGGAGGTTGAATTAGGTGGTCTCTAAGGTCCCTTTTAGCTTTAAATCTAAGACCCTGTGAATCACTGTCCAAATGTCAATTATCAAGTGGCATACTAGAAACTATTTACATCTGAATAAAAAAATCTTTCCTATAATGCACTTAGATTCTTCTCAAATAGAGTCCTCTTTTTTTGGTCATAATAGGAATTTTTTTAAAGCATTAGAAGGTTTGTAGGTTGCAAAATTCCCTGTACAGCAGACAATTTGCCCACACTTAAAAGACTGGCGATTATAAAAGTATTGTAATGGACTTCATAGTACCCTTCAATCAGTCCATCTCCAAATGAAAACAAACATATGTACATGTGTCTGTACACATATGTATGCTTTTGTGACTAAACAAATACATGCATATGTATCCTATTTCATGCATGCATATATTTTTATAGTGCTTACCTACATAAGACTAAAAAGTAATTAGGTTTATGTCCTGGAACAAACACTTCATTTGGAAGGTTATGCAACAAAAAATTAAACCTGGCCTAACCCCAAATGAGTCTGACTCTTCAGGATATGTGATCCTCAAAAAATCAAGTCACTCATTGACTGGATCTGGGGATAGTTCTGCCAATCAGTTGATAAGCATTTATTAAGCACCAACTATATGTCAGGCACTGAGCTAAGTGCTAAGGATACAAAGAAAGGCAAAAATACAGTCAGTGTTTCAAAGAGCTCACCTTTCTAATGAGGGAGACAGCATAAAGTCAACTGTGTACAAACAAGCAATGTACAGGATAAATAGGAGATAAATAATGGAGGAAAGACATTTGAATTAAGATGAATTAGGAAAGGTTTCTTGTAGAAGATAACATTTTAGTTGGGACTTGAAGGAAGCCAGTGAAGTCAAGAGATGGAGATGAGGAGAGAGAGAATTCCACCCCTGCGGGATAGCCAGTGAGATTGCCTAGTGTTGGGATATTGAGTTTTTTGTATGAGAAACAGTAAGGAGGTCAATGTCAATCGATCACAGATTATGTTGTAGGGAGTAAGGTATCAGAAGCCTGTAAAAGTAGGAAGAAGTCAGGCTGTGAAGGGCTTTGAATATTAAACAGGATTTTATATTTGATCTTGCAGGTGATAAGGAGTCATTGGAGTTTGTTGAAATTTTAGGAAGATTAATTTGACAGCTGAATAGAGCTTAAACTATATTGGGGTAAGACTTAAGGCAGAGATACCAATTAAAAGACTATTGTGAATTGTAGTACAGTTTAAAGCTTACTCCAATGGGAAAAGAGGTATAATCATTTCTAGGTTCCTATTAAGGGAAGAGTAAGAAGAATTGCATATATTGTGAAATAATCAAGAATCAGTGTCTGGGGATACATGTTTTGGAATTATGGACCCAGAAGCAGAAAGGGTTTCCAGATCTGAAGCCAGGTAAGTTTTAGGTTCAAACTAGAGACTAATGAATGAGAACAGAGATGGAATCCAAGGGTCAGGCTGAGAAGATCAATGCTTATGTGATGTGTTGTCTCCTTAGGGTTCTCTTCTCTCTCTCTCTCTCTCTCTCTCTCTCTCTCTCTCTCTCTGTCATCTGTCTCTGTCTCTCCAATAGTTTAGTAATAAAAAAGGGCAAGAAAATCATTTTATAAAAAGGAGACAAGAAATTAACTATGAAAAGATATAAGATGTTACTTCTTTTGTAAATGTACATTTTGATAGGCACAGTAAAAAAAAACTTTAGTTTTGAATAAAAACTATTAAAATAAGAAACAGCTTTAAAATGTGATTTGAGCAGTTTTGGATGGAATATGAGCTATGCAATAAGTATGAAGACTAAACTAGCCTTGCAAATAATGAAAGTTAATGGTATGTGTTCATGTAAACAGTTTGATGATTTAAAGGTGGTAGAATAATCTTTTATTTATTAAAAATTGAAATAAAATGCAACTCTGAGGAAACATAATTTCAAGGACACTGGATGAGTTAAAGGACTATTTTGAGGACTTAGAGATGTGGTGAATTGTTTCCTCACTTGCATATAACTGTTTAATGACTAAGGAGAATGAAATTAAAACAAACAAGACATTATTTAAAACATTTAGAGTCCAAGGCAATGATTAAAAAAAAAAAAGGTTGTCTTTTTCATAGAGGGAATTAGGGGAGTTGTTACCTTTTAAGTGAAAGATGAGCTACTAAGAGAAAGAAGGTATTACTTATGCCATTGAAAAATATGAGGGATAGAAGATGTATGAGTGGTAGAAGACTGAGGCTTAAGAGAGAAGACTCTGGCATATGAAGGACTGAGGATTCAGAGAAGGGTCTGAGAAAGTGTTTTGTTGGAGCAATTTGAAAAGACTACAAGAGTAGTCAGCTGACAAGATTCAGCTATGTGACTTCTGATTGGCTGAGTGAGATCTAAAATTGCCTCTACAGCCCTTTAGAATCACCTAAAGCTTAAGAGAGGCGAAGCTTTTCTGAAGTGTTAGGTTTCCCTTTTTCCATCTCCTCTGGTTTGACAAGAAGAAGGGAGACATTTACTGTAGCTTCTTCGGTTGTATAGGAAGAGCCAATCAATCTAGTTGGACTTGCCCAAAGAGACACCCTGAATTGTTTGATATGATCCCTGATCTAATTGGAAAACAAACATCCAGGTTAGTTGCATAACTGGCTAGTCTTGCCTGTATAGCCCAGGGAGAGCCAGCCTAATGAGCTCTTCATTTCTCTGACTTAAAGGGAATTGTTATAAACATTAAGAGATTACACTTCGTAAGTGTCTGATTAAAGGTAATTGTAAGTTGAAAGAGCTTAAAATGCTATGATACAGGATAGAAGAGAAGAGATTTGTCCTACCAGAAACTGGTGAGGACTAACAGATAAGTAGTTAACAGAGAAGTGGTTTTGTGTCATGTAGATTTCCCTGAATGGACAAGTTACATCAAAGCCCGCACTCTAGAACTTTGAGATATTGTGAACACATAGATTTTCCTCCCTCCTGTGCTTCCCTGCTAGGTTCTTATAAGTGAGTGCTTATTCATCCCACAAATAATGAGTACATTGGCATGAGAATATGGCTCATATTTATATATGCATTGTGATTTTTTAAAATTATTTATCCTTTTGATATAATATATGTGTATCAATGATTTTTGCCTTATTGCTAAGTAAATGATAATATAATATTTTATTTTTCCCAATTATATGTAAACCCATTCTTTCTTTTTAAATTTTGAGTTCCAATATTTTGACTCCCTCCCATTCCTCCTCCTTCCCTAAGACAGCAAGCAATTTGATATAGGTTATACATGTCCAGTCATATAAAACATATTTCCATGTTAGTCATGTTGTGAAAGAAAAAAAAAGACCAAAAAAACCCCAATCCACAAAAGTAAGCCTCAATCTGCCTTCATACTCTATCAGTTCTTTCTCTGGAGCATTTTTGATCATAAGTCTTTTGGAATTGTCTTGGATCATTGTATTGCTGAGAATAGCTAAGTCATTCACAGGTGATCATCATACAATATTGCTGTTACTATGTACAATGTTCTCTTGGTTCAGTTTACTTTGCTTTTTCTCAGTTCATATAAGTCCTTCTAAGTTTTTCTGAGAGCATCCTGCTCATCATTTCTTATAGCATAATAGCTTTCATCATGATCATATGCCGCAACTTGTTCAGTCATTCCCCATTTGATATGCATCCCTCCAATTTTGAATTCTTTGCCACCACAAAAAGAGCTGCTATCAGTATTTTTGTACTTACAGGCATTTTCTAAGTAAATTATTATGTTTCAGAATGGAAAATGTCATTATTATGAATGGTTGTTTTGTATAAATGTAAGAGTTAGTGAGGAGGTTGTATATAGCATAGGTCAATGTGTTACCACTGAGAGTGGCAGCTTATGGAAATTGAAACACATCAGAGCTCAACAGCTAGAGTGATGAGCAGGGGGTGTATAGTGATAAGTAGGAGATGTATTCTTAACCAGACAAAGGATAAATCAATTATAAATATAAAATAAGTAATTTTGATTACATTAAATTGAAAAATTTTTTTTTGCACAAACAAAATCAATACATCCAACTTAAGGTGGGAAGTAGCCAAATAAGAAAATACATTTGTAGCAAAGATATATATATATATAACTAAAAGAAATGTATAAGATTAAAAGTCAATTCTCATCATATAAATGTCAAAGGTATGAACAAACAATTTTCAATGGAAGAATTGCAAACTATTATAATCACATGAAAAATGAATGCTCAAAATCATTAATTATAAGAAAAATATAAATCTAAAGAACCCTGAGGATTTACCTCACACTCAGTAATTGACAAGGATGAGAAAATATGAAGAGTCAATGTTAGAAAGGTTGTGGAAAAATAGGTATACTAATGCATTTTGGTGGAGCTGTGAATTAATATAATAATTTTGGAAGGCATTTTGGGATTAGGCAAAGTGACTAAAATGTCCATACATTATCCAGAGATTTTTTTATCCAGAGATTTCATCACAAGTCCTATTCCTCGAGGAGGTCATCAATAAAAATGAAAACACCATATACACCAAAATATTTATAGCAACATCTGTGTGTATGTGTGTGTGTGTGTGTTAGCAAGTAACTGGAAATAAAATGGGTAAACAAGTTGTGATATATCAATGTAAAGGAATATTAGCATGATTCAAGAAATTCTCAATATGAAAAATACAAAGAAGCATGGAAATGTTTATGTAAACTGCAGTATAAATGAAATAGTAGGGCAAAGAAAATGATGTACATAATGACTACAACAATGTAAATGGAAAGGGCAACAACCCACAAAGCATTAAAAAAATGTTGTGAGTTCACAAAGGAAAAGAATGGCCTGAGATAAGAAGAGACACTTCCACATAATTGTTTGCAAAATTGAGGGGTCTGCAAGTGTTGAACATTGCATGTATTTTTAAGCTTTTTTATGTATTGATCAGTTTTGCTGATTTTTTATTTTTCTTTTATCTATTTTCTTTTCAAAAATATTTTTGTTATTTGGAATGACTCCTAGAGAAGTGGTCAGGGGAAGAACATAGAAGGAAATTTAGATGATCTAAAACAAAAGATATTAATAAAATTTTACTTAAAAATAAAAAATATATTTATTAGAAATAATAGAATGCTGAATATGGACTATAGTTGTCAGAAAGCTTGATGGTAGAGGTGAGAAGCTTGAGATAGATCTCCAAGACATGTAAGATAGGATTGTTTGAAAAGAGGTGGGCTAGCAATACAGGTAAGGCAAATAACAGGGATGAATGAAGAAGGAATGAGTAGGGCACATGTTCGTAATAGAAAGAAACCTTACTTGGGTTAAGAACACTATAAGGTTCATGGTGGGGAATAAAGAAATTTTTGAACTCAAGCATGTTAGACTAAAACCTTGTTTGTCCTTTTTTCTTCCCTAATGTGCTTTAGGACTTGGCTAAAACTCTTAGCAGCTGAAAAATGGGCTGCATGATTACTAATAAAAGAAAAAAAAGAAAAAAATTCAGACCTAAAAGACCTCCAGTACAAGATCAATAGACTGAAAAGTCAATTACCTAATTCATCTGGGTCGCCCTCACCTTTATTGCTTGAAGAGCAGCCTTTATTTCAATTTAGTCATAAAAACTAGGGGGTTATTAGTAAGAAAACAGGCAAGTAATTCCTTCACTATAGCTGCAGTTAAGAACAATTAATGTATTAAGCTCATGGACACTAAAGAGATTAATATACTTTTCAAGAGCTTTATGGATGATTATATGAATAATAAAGACACTGTAAGGCAAAGGGAAGTTCATATATCTGTATTTCCTTAAATGTGAAGAATTTTCAGGAGGAAAAGGAACCTTCTTAGATAAAACTGTTCTTCCTGCTTAAAATTATCAAGTTCCTAAGAAAGGCTTGGTGAGGTCAGGATTCATTCAGTGTCACTAATGATTTGCATTAAAGTTTTCATTAATCTTCCATAGAGAGAGATAATGAAGGCTATTTTAACTTAAGTGATCTCTGCCTGGACTTAGCTTGACATGTGTTTTATTAAGAGTGCCCTCATTTTATATCTCAATAATCCAGTTACTGTATTTATTTTTAAGATTCCCAAGATATGAAGAAATGATGAAGGAATTGGAAGTGATTTTGAGTTATTAGTTCATTAATTTATACAACATCTCCATAATGATGATAGGTTGATGACAAGTCCACTATCTTCCTATCATCAATATTGCCCTACCCCCTCTGATGTTGTCCTTCTTCAGTAATTAGATATTTCACCTCCACCAGATAGTGTCTGGAACACTCAGAAACAGGATTTAGCTTTCTTGATTTTTAGGAAGGGACTCAAATCTTCATCATCTTTCAAAGGAAAATTATAGCAAATAGAAGACTCTCTATTGGGCATTTTTTCCCTCTAACTCTCTGAATTAGTGACCTCATAAGCTCCCATGGATTTAATTATCATCTTTATGCAGGTAACTCCAAGATTTATATATCTAGTCCAGTCTTTCACCTGATGGTACACTCTCGCATCACTGACTCTCTACTGGACATTTGAATTGGATGCCTTACAGGCATCTCAGACTGAGCATATTTAAAATAAATCATCATCTTTAACTTACCCATTTTGTGAATACCTCCTTTTTTCTACAGACATATCTCCATTCTTCCAGTAATTCAGTTTGCAATCTTGCTGTCATCCTCAACTCTTTACTCTCATGCCACATATAGAATCAATTACCAAATACTGTTATTTCAACCTCCATAACATCTTACCTACATACCCTTCCCTCCACTTATAAAGCCAGCATATTAGTTCAGCCTCTCAACTCCTCTTGCCTAGATGATTACAATAACATTCTAATTAGTTTCTTTGTCTTAAGTCTCTCTTCTCTCCAATATATTGTTGTTGTTTGTTCTTTGTTCTCGAAGAGGACCATGAGATCAGGGAAGTGATGCCATGATGTGCAAATGAATTGGATTTAAGTGAGGGAGGGCTGTGTAAAGTCATCAGCCTCACTTTCTCCTCCAGATCCATCTAGGTCCAGTGGCAAGATATAGATCAGGATGACTGGAGATGGCCTGGGATGCAGTGGGAGACCTTGGCTTTTTTAAGCTAAGGTCTTTCTCAGGTCTCAGTTTGACTGAGGCAACGCCCACTCAGTGATTAAGACTAGATAAGAAATGAGGCAAAGACCTCTTTTACCTAGTTAAAAAAATCAGTCTGGGAGGGAAGACCCGCAGGGTTTCTGGCCAAAACAGAAAAAATTGTTATTCATGTTCATTCTGAGCCAATCAGGGCCCAAACAATGACCAAATGGGGCTTGGCCTGGGACCTATTGTTAACCAGTCAATGAGAGCTGGAGTGTTTGGGTTTAAGGCATGATCCTTAAGAAAGGAATCTATCCCATAAACCTAGGTTTCAGTTATCAATATTTACACTCCTTGAGAAGGAAAAGAAAAAGAAAGAAAGAAGGAAAGAAACAAAGAAAAAGAAAAGGAGGAGGGAAGGAAGGAAGGGAGAAAAAAAAGAAAAAAAAGAAAGAAAAGAAGCTGTGTTGCCTAATTGGCCAGTTCCAGTTGGGGTTCCCAGTGAGGTAGCTCCTACTACTACTCACAGGGGTTGTTGTTTGTCCTTCATTCTCAAAGAGGACCATGGTATAAGGGAGGTGATGCCATGACATGCAAGTGAGTTGGATTTAAGTGAGGGATGGCTGTGCAAAGTTACCAGCCTCACTTTCTCCTTGGGAGTGATTTTCTTAAAATGACCATATAATGTACCTAATAAGTTCTAGTATTTAATATCTCCAGGATGAAATATAAACTCCTTTGCTTGGCATTTAAAGTACCAAACAACTTGGACCCAATATACATTTTCTAGCTTTACTAAAAATTTCTTCTTTATGCATGCACTGTGGTACAGCCATAACTAGCTTTCTTGTTGTTTCTCATACATAACACTCCATCTTACTCCTCCATGCTGTGCATACTAACCATTAACTCTTTACTCACTTCTGTCTCTCAGAATCCCTAATTCCCTTCAAGACTCCATTCAAGTACTACCTTGGGCATAATGGGTGGCAGTGCCTTCCTTCTCAAGCTTACTTTGTATGTGTTTTATATGTAATTCATATACCAACAATGTTTATATTATCTCCTGTTAGAATGTAAGCTCCCTGAGGGCAGGGAATATTTCAAAAAGTCATTGTATTCCCAAGACCTAGCATAGTCCTGGTTCCTAGTAGGTTGTTAATAAATGCATATTGACAAAATATTCTATCCCTTCAAATAAACCAATATCTCCTTACCTTTACTGCCAAATATCTGGAAAGAATGGTCTCCACTCACTGCCTCAACTTCCTTACCATGTACTACTAATTTTTAAAGCACCTGCAATTTGTTTTCTCTCTGTACCTCTTTATTGAAATATCTATCTCCAATATTAACAATCACTGCTTAATTTACACATCCTATAATTATTTCTGAATTATTTTCAATATTTCTTCAGGATTTGACAGTCTCCTACTTCTTTTTGATAGTATTTCTTCCTATAGCTTCCTGGAAACTGTTCATTAAGCTACCCTCCCACTCTCCTTACTCCTCTCCTCCACTCTCCCATGTCTATCTCTCTGTCCTGGTTATTTTCTTAACTCTTTGTCTGGTCTCTTGTATTTTCTATACCCTAAATGTGAGCCTTCATTTCCCTTCCCTTCATTCTCCCCCTTCTCCCTGACAATATTTGATGCGGGTTTACTCATTTTTACATCATTGACAAGTAGGTGGCATGATGTACCTAACACTGGATTTGGAGTCAGGAAGACCTGAGTTCAAATATTATTCTTGACAATTATTAGCTGTGTTGACTTGAGGCAAGCTGCTTAATCTTTCTCTGCCTCATTTTCCTCCTATGTAAAATAAGGATAATAACAGCACCTAGAGTAGTTGTTCTCAAACTTTTTGTCTCAGGACCCTTTTAAACCCTTAAAAATTATTCAGGATTCTCCAAAGAGCTTTTGTTTATGTGGATTACATCTATCAATATTTGTTATATTGGATGTGAAAATCTCTTAGCATTGTTGTGTGGTGGGTGAAAGGTAAAATGACCAAGGAAAACAAAAGTTGGATCATCTGAGCATATTGATTTATTAAGTAATGCATGCCAATTGCTGAAAAAAACTAGGACCAGACCTCCTCAGCTTAGGCCTGGATCCTGAATACATGGGGAGACATACTTTTATACGCTAAAAGCAATTAGTTAAATAAGGCCAATTAGTTAAAAGCAAACAATAAAATATTAGGTATTCTGATTTCTAATTGGATGGAAAATTAAGGATTTTCCAAGTTTGGAGGGAGAGAGTGAACAAGGGCAATTTCCTGAAATCAGAAAAGGAGATGTCCCACTCCCCAAAGTGTCAGTAAATAATTAAAGGAACATGGAAACAATAACTGATTGATCACTATGGTCCAGTTTTCAGACAAGATGTACGAGTTGCTTGAGATGTACAATTGTGAGAAAGCTCCTTGCACTGATTTTTGAATCTGACTGAGTTTCTGGTCGTTATAACCTAGGTCCTTAGTCAAGGGATTCTAAGCAGCAGTTAGAAATGGTCCAGCCTCCTAGTCACACAGGGCTAGGTTCAAATAATGCAACGAAGTTTTCTCTCAATTCCCACAATCGAATAAAGTCTTTTTCACAAGACAGAAATTGGACTAGAGCCATAATTGAATAGAAAGGGAACTGAGCTAGCTCCAAAATTGAGTCACAGATGGAATCAGTGTGGTTCACTCTATTCCCAAAATTAATCTCCTCAGTTATAAAAATAATTTTGACCTAATGGATCTCCATACTTTCAGAACTAGTAATTTAGAGGATTGCTGAAAGAATTGAATGAGAAAACATGTGAAATGCTTGGCAAACTCTAAAGTACCACATAAATGTTAGTGTTATCCTTATTATTATCCTTCCCATCAACTGAATTGACTCCTACTGTCAGAATTACTAGATACAAGACTTTGTTTGGCAATTTTCTTACTCCTTCTTCCTTTTCAGCTTAAACAACTCCAAATTAGATTCACAAGAATCTAGGAAAATATCTCTTAACTGGTCTTTCTTAGGTATATTTATCTCTGACCATTATTCCACCATATCTAAATTTTAAGTTGTGGTCTTGAAGTTGTAATGCCTTCTTAGACATTGTATTATTACCCAGCTATTCAATACCAAAATCTACCTCTCTCTTCCGAAGCCCATCTTGATGAAAATTAGCAATAGCGAAGAAATCACCACATATTCCCCTAAGTCTTAGTAAGATCTTCAGTTTCTTGTACAGTACTTTATAATCCTTAGTCATGCTTTCTTGATACTTTCTGGCAGTACCATTTGTCATCATGTGAATGACCTGATCTGAGTAGTTTTCATATAAGTGTTGGGAAGTTAACTGCTGTTTCCTGGATTGACAAGACAATAGATTTCTTTGTAATTAATGTTAAGCTTACAAAAAACCAAAAACACAAAAAAAACCTACCTCAGTATCTCTCATCAGTGAGTCACCAATGACCTTCCTTCCACCCCCATGCCACCCTGCTCATTTTTTTCTTCCTCTGAACCTTTTCTCTCTCTGGGATACTATCTATGGATCCACATTTTCATTCTGTAGAATACAAGTAAAAGCTTCCCCCTCATAGCATTATAGCATTTTATAATGTTCTCTATCTCTTGTTTGGTCATAAATTCTTCTTTTCCTCATAAATCTGACAGTTAAACTATTCCTTGCTCTCCCAGTTTGCTTATAATATTAGCCTTTATATCTAAATCATGTACCCATTTTGACTTTATTTTGGTATATGGTGTTAAATGTTGTCTATTTTCTGCCATACTATTTTTCAGTTTTCCCAGCAGTTTTTGTTAAACAGTGAGTTCTTATCCCAGAAGCTGGAGTCTTTGGGTTTATTGAACAGTAGATTACTATAGTCATTGACTGTGTCTTGTCTACCTAACCTATTCCGCTGATCCACCACTCTTTTTCTTAGCCAGTACCAAGTAGTTTTGATGCATGCTGTTTTATAATACAATTTAAGATCAGGTATGGCTAGGCCACATTCCTCTGTATTTCTTTTCATTAGTTCCCTAATATTCTGGACATTTTGTTCTTCCAGATGAATTTTGTTGCTATTTTTTCTAGCTCTAAAAATTTTTTGGTAGTTTGATTAGTATGACATTGAATAAGCAAATTAATTTATGTAGAATTGTCGTTTTTATTATATTAGCTTGGTTTATCCATGAGCAACTGATGTTTTTCCAATTATTTAGATCTGACTTTATTTGTGTGAAAAGTGTTTTGTAATTGTGTTCATATAGTTCCTGAGTTTGTTTTGGCAGGTAGACTCCCAAATATTTCATAATGTCTACAGTAACTTTAAATGGAATTTCTCTTTCTATCTCTTGCTGTTAGGCTTTGTTAGCAGTACATAGAAATGCTGATGATTTATGTAGGTTTGTTTTATATCCTGCAACTTTGCTAAAGTTGTTTATTATATCAAGTTGCTTTTTCACTTGATTCTCTATCACTAAGTATATTATCATATCATATCATCTCATGCTTGGAATATTCTTCTTCCTCTACTTTGACTACTGAGTTCCCTGGCTTCCTCTAAGTCCTAATTAAAAATCCCACCTTCAACAGGAATCCTTCTGAACCCCTCTTAATTCTAGTACCTTCTCTCTGTTAATTATTTCCTGTTTATCTTGCATATAGATTATTTAGTACATATTTGTTTGCATGTCATACCTTCCATTATACTATAAGCTCCTCGAGGGCAGAGATGGTGTTTTGCCTCTTTTTGTATCCCCAGTGTTTAACCCAGGAGATTGATTGTGGTCCATGTTCATCGAAGGAGCTCCTGGCTCCTGGGTACATTGTTTGGTGCATAGTAAATATTTAATAAATATTTTTTCATTTATCTATTAACTCATCCTTGAATGCATTATGATATTGATTCAATGCATTGAGTGATACTGAAATTATCTAGATATTTCAAATGGATTGGAGCTTAAAGCCTTGAATAATTGAAATATTTGTCTTCTATCCACAACTTGCTTTCATCTATGTAGAAATCTGTTGCTTTTTTGTCCTATCTCTTTTGACAGGAAACCACTTATGTAGCTTCAGTTTCTTTCCACCTTCTTAAAAGGAAAAAGAAAGGTTTATAAATGTTATAAATGTTAAGGCAGTGAATTTAAAGAAATGACTGGACCTTAAAGCTACACACATGCCTTGAGAAATGTATACTTGCTATCTTGCAAGGTCTAATGATGCGTATTGTCTAATGGCATAGGTAAGATGAGCAGGAGGTTCACATGGGATATAAAAGTAAGGTAAATACTTATTGGAATTGTTTTCTGTGATCAAAGCCAGAAGTAAGAAACCAACTATGTAGGTTTAAATACAAAATGATAAGTAGACCTGGCCTAGAGGTTTATATGTAGATGAATAATTTCTTTATGTAAGGTTACTAATAAAATAACTGTACCCTTATACATTGGATAGGACACTGAAGAGGCAGAGTAATGAAAGTGTAGAACAGCTAAAGGGACAATTAAATTTGGCTAAATAAAAGAAAAAGAAACAAACAAACTGGACAGTGAGGAGGAGAAAATTAGACCATCATGAGCTGTTTAAATGAAACAGTAAAGCAGGTTGGGATTTCTGTGGATACACATAGAAGTATTTAAAAGTGCTCTTAAGAATCCAAGTTGCAACAATCTGAATACTCCATGGATTACAGAATAAACCACGGATTGCCCTTACTGTTTTGTCACAATGAAGCATAGTATTAAATATTAAGTATAGTTTAATATTAAGATTATTATGATTAATTGGTTCATTTCACCAACAAAAAATGTAACTGAACACTTACTATCTCAAACTTTGTGTTATATTGGTACCAGTGATTGAGGGAAAGGAAAACTAGAAACATAGTATCTGCTATACTTTTTTTTTTACATTTATTAATGATTTGATGACTTAGCACATGGTCAGTTTTTTTGTAAAGCACCATCTGATGCTAAGGGATACATACATTCTTTAAAATTCCCATTTAGTACTAACTGGAAACCTTTTATATTTATTTTTTTTCTAAAACATTTTTTAAGTTCTGTATTTCTCCTCTTATCTTTCTGTTAGATTTATGCCACTCTGAAAAATGAATATTTATGTATCCTGTGAGGTTCATGTTTCTATTAACATCTTTTTTTTTTTTTTGCAATTTAGTTAGCTTTGCCTTACAGAACTTAAATACTATGCTATTTGGTTATATATATATATAATAATATTTCCCTTTTAATGGTATAACTAAGTATAATATAGTCTGATTTTTGTCTCTTTGACATTGTGAATTTTTACTACTGCTTTATCTGAAATCCTGATGGCAACTCTTATTTTGGGGGAATCTCCTGATGTATAGTAAATTTTATTTCATTCCCTCATTTCCACTCTCTATGTGCCTTCACGTTATATATACATTACCTATGTGGAAAAAATAGTGTTTTTTTCCCCTTATTCACTAAGAGCAATTCAAACTGGAGCATCTATTTTCACTGTCGATCACTTTCCCTACTTCTATTGTCCATAGTTGCCTGCAGACTTGAGGCAGTGAGGTGGTGATAGAACACTGAATCTGGAGTTAGGAAGACCTGAATTTAAATCAGATCACAAACATTTATTAGCTGTATGACCCTAGGAAGGTCACTTAACTTCTATCTGCCTTAATTTCCTCAACTGTGAATTGGAGATAATAATAGCATTGCCTCCCAAGATTTTTGTGAAGACAAAGATGAAATAATATTTGTAAAGCACTATAGAAATACTAGGTGGTATCATTTAGTTAGAGAGGGTGTGGCTCACTGAACAGTATCTTAACACTAAAATAAGCCTGCCTAGATATGATTCTTCTTATGAAAAACACTGTCATGATTTATAGCCCCCTCTTGCTTCCTCCAAGTTGTTGTTTCCCTGACACTATTCTGTGCTGTCAGTCCTTTGGGTTGGAAGCATTGTTCCTGAATTCACACCACATTTTCCTGCCCACTCCCCTAATTTTGTCACCTCATGAATTTCTGGTTGTGATCTTGGATGAGTTCCAAGCTATTTTGTGATCCCTGACATTTTGTTTGCACCGTCCTTCTTCTTGTTTACCAAACTTCTTGATGCTTATTTGCTTGCTCGTCATTCACAAACCTCTATTCTGTGGAGGCAACTGGTATAGCAATTTCTCAAGTATGTGGATGCTTGTTTTTTGAAGCAAATTGTTTTGGGACTTTGGTTGATACATCTTTCCTCAAAAATCTCTCATTCCTCCAGCCATTTGCAATTTAATAGACATTTTCTACAGCATGAAGACTATACGAGTAATAGGGTAATTTTAATTAACAATTCAATGACTATTTCACAGAATCTTAGAATTGGAAGAGACTTGATAGGTAATTTTATTAAATCACCCACCACAAACCAAACAAATGGGCATCAAATTCTCCATGAAAACTTTCCATGAGAAGGAACTTGCTACCTCTCTAGATAGCCCATTCTACTTTTTGATACTTCTAATTATTAGTAAATTGGTTTCTTACCTTAAGCCTAAATAAACCTTTCCACAACTTCCACCCACTGACATTATAGAAATGTTACCCACCTGATCCAATATGAATGTTTAAACCCTTTTTCCGCATGATAGTCCTTCACATACTCAGAGAAAGCTGTCATGAACATTATCTATTTTTCTGGGTTAAATATACTCAGTTGATCTCCCTGTGGCATTGTCTAGAGTCCTATCCCCATCCTCATTGTCTTCCTTTTAACTTGCTTCAGTTTGTCAATTATCTTCTTATTATGTGCCTCTGAGAACTGAACATTCTGTACTCCAAATGTGGTCCTACCAGGAGAAAAGAGTAGAACTTTCACTTTTTTTTTGTATAGCTATTCCTCTATTACTACAGCCCTTCATGTCAGCTTTTACTGATTTTATCATGTCAGCTCATGGTCATGAGTCATATTGGCTTATAGTCTTCTAAGACCCTCAGATCTCAACATCAACTGTTGTCTAGCCAGGCTTCCCTTAGCCTATATTTGTGTAGTTGATTTTTCCTCCAGCTTTTGAAAGGAAGATTTATTTAACAAGTTGCACTTAGTGCAATACACTGAAAAGGAAATCACAATGCAATGAAAGACTTAAATCAAGGCTTCAGAATTTAATACAAACATATATACCAAAATCCTAAAATATCCCTATTGCCTCTCAAAATTGTCCCCATTAATCTTTTTTTCAAAAGTTTAAATATACGTGTTTTACAGGATAGCAAATGAAATAAACTAGAGCAAATATTCCAAATGTTTCACTTTTAAATATCAGATACAGCTCCTATATTTGTTTTTCCAAAAAAGTGTGTCTCCTGACATACATTTCAAACAATATTCCATGTAATATGATATAAGAGCAATGTTTAACATTATTGAAACTGCTTTATGTAGTAGACTTTTTGAGCCCAATTATAGGACTTTACATTTATCACTAGTATATTTCATTTCATTAGATTCATATTCTATTCTGGCCCTTATCTTTCTTACTCATATTCTAATATAAGTAAAGAGAATTAGGAATAGTTTAGAATTTCTGGATACCTGGGTTCAAGTCCCAGCCCTTTACTTATTAGAAGTGTGACCTTGGTCAAGCTATTTTTACCTCCATAAGGCTTCATTTTCTCTTTTATGAAATGAAAAAAAAAAGTTTATGCTGCAAGACCTTGATGATATATTTAGTCTTGCATCATCAAGGTCTTGCAGCATAAACTTTTTTTTTTAACAAATTCTATGAGTTCTGTTTAGAATAAACAAAGAAGTAGGTTATGTTGAGTCCATGGCAAACTACTGGAATAAGTCCAAATAATGAATAAAAATCCTGAAAACATCAGTTTATATAAGCTTTCATGCTTGATGTTGAGTTATCAGATTTGTTACTAGAAACAAGGGCAAAATATGGTAAAAACAGCAAAGGTCAAAACTCTAAGAGATGACAATTGCTTAATGAAGGCCTAAGCTAGTGAAAGTGAACCCCTTTTTTCTGAACTTTGTTTTTCTCTCCATTTCTTCCACATCAAAATAAAGAATATACATTTTTTGGGTAGGAGTTAGAGTAAATGAACTATGAGATCCTCCTGTACACTTCTGGGATTCTTGGATTCTATGACTAAGACCATTCTTCCCAAATCCAACTTAGACTACATCCTATAGTCCTTTCAGATTAACCTGAAAGGAAATAATTCATGACCCAATGTTAAAAGGTCTATTTATTTCTACCCTACTAGGGATGATATTCAGATCTTTTGTACTTCTCTATCTGAAAAGCTTGTGTGCATGTGTGTGTGCTCATATATACATATCCAAAAGTCAAAATAAGTTTTACTAGTTGAAGATTATTCAGAAATTAAATTAAAATGTAAACCAATGGGAAAATGGTTCAATTCATATGCAACTTTCAGGAAACAAAAGGAAGCATAGCATAATGAATAGAGATCTGGCTTTGAAACTGGAGAGATGTGGATTTAAGTCTCACCTCTGATGTGTACTAGCTATATAATCCTGGGTAAATCACTTAACCTCTCAGTGCTCTAGAAAATTCTCTAGGACTATAAGTTGCAGAAAATGTGACCACCTTCACTGGTAGAGTTTCCCCACCTAAGGATTGCTTATACCAATGCAATCACAGATATAATCACAAAGAGAGGTATATCCTTCATATAAAAACAACAGCTGACATGTAGTGTTTTAAGATTTGCAAATTGTTGTTTATACATCATCTCTTTTGCTTATTAAGCCAATTTGTGCCTCAAGAATTATTCTCATTTTATACATGAGGAAAATGAAGGCAAAAGTGGTTAATTTTCTTGCATATGATAATACAGATAGTAAGTGATGAAGTCAAGAGAAAGCTTCTTAATCCTTACATCAGGAGAAAGAAGTCAAACAGAGAGAAATAGAAAAATATAAATGCAGTGAGTCACTCAAAGCCAATATGGCCAAATGTTCCTATTCCAGGTATAGTTGGTTATAGAGGTATAATTAAAGCCAATGACCCATAAGCACTTTCCTTATTTCACTTATTACTTTATTTACTTATTTCAAGTCTGCCTGGGAAAAAAGAAATCTTGAGTGGTAATTGCTGTTTGATTATGAAGCAAGCTTGCCTGGATAGGATCTTGTCACTGGCAATTTGATACCATTTGAGGGGAAGTGAAGGAAACTACTATGATGAGGGTCATGTTTGCCTCTTTTAAGATGTCAGCTCTATGAAAGACCCTTAAATAACATCTCTTCTTCCTTCACTGTGATTTTATGGATCTGCTTTCCTCTATTTAGATCATATTTCATGCCATTTTTAAAAAAATGGAGGTATTAGAGAGCAAAAAGGAAACCATCAAAGTCTCTAGTCTTTCTTAAACTTATTTATAAGAAAGGTGTTAGTTATATTTTGATTGACATTCCATTTCTTATCACCCACGTAAGACTCTAAGTGACTTTGCCTACATCAGTAATCATGGCTAGCTGAGCATTTGATGTCCTTAGATAGAAGTACAGATCAGTCAGATCACTTAGTCTATTTGTTCCAGGGTAGAAGGATACTTCAAGAAGAAGGTAGACATATAAAAAAAAAATCTGATTTGCTGTGCTGGCAGGAACTTAATGGCTTCAATTGTATTTTATGTTTTATCATTTAAAAATTTACATTTTGTCTTGCTTCCTCACCTAAATAAATGCTTTTATATATTACATTCTATATCTGCCCTCTTCCCACCAACTACCACTACCACCACATACTATAGATTATTAATTACTGACAGAAATGAGGGATTTGTCCTTTGTTTTTGTTAATATGCTACCAAGATTTATAATATTTGATTTGAGGGTCATATTTGTCTCTTTTAAGATTTCAATTCTATGACACCTTGGTCATCTTTCCACATTGACAGTATTTATATAATTGTGGTTATTGAATATATCTCTTGGGTACTACATATATATCCTTTTTGTTTGGCTTGCTTCATTATGCATTACTTTATAAAATATTTCTTTATTTCTCTAAATTCTTCACATTCTCCATTCCTTTATGGTATAATAATATTATATTACATTCATATATAGTTATCCTTTCCACATCATGGGGGTTAGGGGTGCAGCACCCAGTGATGTGGAAAATCCCTGTAAAATTTTTTGGCCCTCCTTTCTCACCAGAGAAGACTGAATCTTTTTTCTTTTTCTTTTATGGGATGTTTATAGTACCTTATTGTAAAATTTTGGTTAAGTATTGGGTCATGAGCTTTGTGTCATCTGCTAACCTTTGTGTGCCCTCTGTGGCTTTCACAAAACTCCTAAAATTCCATTACATTTCTTATGCTGATCCATGATATATCAAAAACTGTGACAGGAAAAGTCATGATGTAGAAGGGATAACTGCATACCATTATTTGTTTAGTCATTTCCAAATTGTTGGGTGCAGTTTGTTTCCATCTTTTTTTCTATAAAACTAATGGTTCAATGAACATTTTTGTACATTTTTTTCTTGTCATTGATAATCTCTTTGTCTCATTAGTAGGATCTTTGGGTAAAAGAGTATAGACAATTTGGTAACTTTTCTTGGATAATTCCAAATTGGTTTTTTTTTGAGTGATTGAATTCATAACTCTATTAGCAGATAATCAATGGTCCAATTTTCCTAAAGCTCCTATAGCACTTCTTAAAATTTTTGTTGCATATTTGCTACTTTGATGGATATGAGGTAGTCACTAAGGGTTATTTTATTTACATTTTCCTGTTGTTTTTTTTCAAACATCTTAGGTCATTATTGATAGTTTGTATTTCTCCTTTACAAAATGTTTATTGGTGTCCTTTGAATCCTGTGTATATTAAGGAATGGTTTTTATTCTTACATATTCATGTCAATTCCCTATAGATTTAGGGTGTCAGATATACATTAATTTTTTTTCCAATCCACATATTTTCTTTTGCAAAAAAATGCTTATTTATGTCTTTAAAACACTAAAAGCAGAAGGATATGTATTCAAAGCTCTTTATCTAATAGTAAAGACCATCATTTTTACTTGTGTAACATTGAAAATTTTCCAGTAACATCAGTAATAAGCATAATGCTTATTGTCTTCACTATTATTTTAAATAATTCTAGAAATACAAGTGTTAGAATAACCTCCCCCCTCCACAAAAGAACCAACAACTGACAAACAAACATTGGCAAAAATGTGACAAAATATTTCTATTTGAAAGTTATTTGATTCCTTACTTAAAGAACATCAGAAAATGAAAAACAGCAATGAAGGCAATGGCATTAATAAAATAATAGGATACAAAATATTTTTTTAAATGAGCAATTGTATCTAATTAATAAAACCCAGGGGAAAGATAAATTCTATTTAAAATTTATCATATTTGATAATTAGACTACCACAACTCATACAGAACTTAGACCTATAAAATAAGTTTTGCAGAAAAAAGCACACATGATTAGAGAGATAATGTTTTTGGAGACCAAGCCAACATAGTTAAAAGAAAAAGATACTCAAAGCACCCCACAGATTCTTTGCTATGCAAATAAAATTACCAAAAGGAGATATTATAGAATTTGTAAGATAATAATAAAAAAGTCAGTAGTATTAAGGCGTAGGGTGAAAATAAAGTAGTAAGACCTAGGGCTTGTTGTTACCAAATTTTAATCTATTAAAATATATACACATGCACAGATATACAAATATACATACAATAGTAATATTCATTATTATCTAGCACTATAAGAAATAGAATGGTAGATCAGAAAGCAATATGGTATTGCAGATGACTGAACTTTGAAAGAAAGAGCATTAGTAAGCGACTATAGGTGCCAAGCATCATGGTATACAAATGCTAAAGTAACTACTCTCAAGGAACTCACATTCACTTCCTAATAGAGGAAATACTTAAAGAGGTATGGTGACCAGGGAAAGAGGATTTTCTCCAAAGAGTCACCAGGATGATAAGTGAAACCAAATCATAAAGCAGTTCAAAAAGCAAAGGTAGTTTGGTATGATGACTTTGTTCTTTATTTAATTTGTATTATTTGAACTTTATTATTAAGTTTATGAGTTAACTATTACTTAAAAGTTTGATAAGATTAATTTTAAATCTAAATGGACTCAAGATATTTTCTTTTTTTGTCAGTCACTTATGCTTTGATTAGTTTCTCATATTTAGATGAGCTATTTTATTCTATTTTATATTCATTTATTATTTATATTTTTCTAAATATTTATCCTGTAAAAGAGTTTGGAGTTTTGATGACATATAATTGGGTAAAACTGTGTATGTGTTCTGCATTTGTGGTGAATTCTCCTTTCTCCTTTTTTATTTTGGCAATTTGACTCCTCACATACCACTCCTTTTCTTTTTTCTTTTGTCTTCCATCCTCTGTCTCTTTTAAATTAGTTAATTGATCTTTCAAAAATAGGGACCATAGTTTAATTTATCATCTGAACAGTCATTTTGTTTTAAAGATTTTTTTTTAGAATTTCTATTTTGTGCTTATTTGAGAGTTAACTCATTAAATTTATAGATATTTTTAAAAAACAGCATACTCAATTGAATGTTTTTTTTAATCTCTTCTCTTGTTGTGGTGAATAAGTAGCTAAAAATCTTTAACACTTTCTATGTGCCAAGCATTATTCTAAGTATTGTGGATACTAATTCCAAAGAGAGTCAGTTCCCGCCTTCAATGAGTTTACATTGTAATAGGCATAGTTAATACACGTAGGAGAATGGTGGCCAGGGAAGGGGCTTTTGTTTTAGGAAGTCACAGAGAAGGTGAATGGAACAATAGGGCAATCTATTGACATTTCTTTTCCAGAAGCAATGGTAATGTCAATTTTATGACAACTCTCAGAAGAAGTTGAATGAAGCAGCAGCAAGACCAAATATAGCCAAGAGGAAGGAATATAATTGATATAGAGATGAGCATAGATAGTCCTAGGGATTTCGGAGCCACGTGGTGTATCTCCTTCTAGGTATGATCTATGGAGAACTGATGTTGAGGTTAGAGCAGCAGCAGCTGGAAAGAAAATGGAAAGGGTGGAAAAATGTATTTTGAGATACAGGTTTTATCTTTTAAATAATATTTCCTATGTTGTGTTCTTGGACCCATTCTTCTTTATGATTACATTATTTAGTCTCATTTAGGTCTGAATGCTTTTTTAATATTGTGTCTTTGTTGCTGCAATTTTTTTATTGCATTATGGCTTTTAAAGGATGAATTGAATATTCTTAACTTAATGTATTTGTTTATAAATTTTTGTATGCTCTAACACATGGCCAATTATTCTAAAAGTGCTATAGAATGCTGAAAAAAGGTTCTTCTTAAAATTCCCATTCAAGTATATAGGTCATATCTCATTTTTCTAATTGTGTTCAGATTTTTTACTTCTTTCATAGTCACCTTTCTATTAGAAGTCTCTAAATTTGAAAGAGAAATGTTGAGGTCTCCAGCAATTAATGTTTTACTCAAGAGAGCATCTTCCTGTAATTCTGTTAGGTTTTCTGTTAAATACTTAGATGATATGCTTTTTTGGAGAATATATCTACAAGAATGGTATTCTTTTATGATCTATGGTATCTTTATGTATGTTGAAGTTTCCCTTATTTCTTTTAATTGTATCTTCTACTATCATCTCCTCTGAGATTACAATCTCCACTCCTTTTTTTGGGGGGGGGGAGAGGATGATTCAGCTGAAGCATAATAAATTCTACTCTAATCCCTTCATTTAAATAATCTATGCATCTTAAGTGTGTTTCTTGTAAACAACAAATCATTGAGTTTTGCTTTCTGATCTATTCTACAGAGCTGTGAGTATCATGGAGATGATTGAGGCTTTGTTCCAGTTTTTCAATATTAGGGGTGTGGGGGCAGTATTTTCTCTTCATGGCTGCATCTTCCAAATTGTTATTCCTAAAGATCCTCCCTCTACTGGCATGAGGAAATCAGTCCCAGGCTCATATGCCTGTGATAACTTTCTTCTGGGTCCTGGTTTCCTAGCCCCTACTCTATTCATCTTCAATCACCTCCTTGTTTGTTGGGTAGTTGTGAACCAGAAACTATAATATATAGGTGCAAGCTGAACTTCCTGGGAGACAGACCCTCCCTTCTCAATGTGATATACAGTGTTTATTATTCTTCACAGCACCCCAACCTATTACACAAAAGCCAAACAGCAACACAACTGGATTTTCCCTAGGTGCAGGCATGCGCGCATGGACACACACACACACACACACACACACACACACTTTTGATTGATGAATGAGTTCATCTTATTCATATTCATAGTTATTATGGTTCCTTGTTTTCCCTCTTAATCAAATAATTTTTAGAATATTTGTTCTCTTTGCTTCCTACCCTTTCTCTACCACTATGTAATTCTTCTCTTCTCTTTCCTCACCAGATTTTGTTGTCTTGGCTTAGGTAAGAGCAAGATTAATGAAAACTCTTCTCCTCTTGCCAACACTAGCAAGCTTGAATAATCTTATTCTCTGGTGTCCAAATAATAAGAAACAGTAGATCTCTGTATTGTTTTCTCCATTACCTCCCTAGATTATCTTCTTTCCTTCTTTTCTTCCTTATATCACTCTTTCTTTCCTTCCTTCCTTCCTTCTTTCCTTCCTTTCTTCCTTCCTTTCTCTGTTTTTTCAACTTCTCTGTTTTATGCTAAGATTTTCTACTTTCTAAGTTGTTTATCTTTATAAATCTTTTATCTAGTTCCCTAATTTCATTTCTTATGTCTTCTTTAATTTAATTTATTATGCTTTCCAACCACTCTCAGAGTTTTTGTGGCCATTCCATTTTATTTTCTGGATCTCTCTATCTCTCATAGATTCATAGATTTATATAGGTATATTAAATGTATATCTATAGATACATCTATAGATATGTCTACAATATATTTAATATATCTATATAAATATCTCTATATAGAGAAAACTATGTAAATAAATAGATCTATATGGATATCAATATGTAGATATAGAATATATGCATATGTGTCTGTATCTATCTATATCTATCTGTCTATCTACCTATAGATAGATATATCTATCTCCACAGGCCTCAATTTCAATGCTAATGATTAATACTTAGATAAATAGATTGACAGATAGTGCTTTAAGACTTTCAAAATGCTTTCACATATGTTAACTATTTAGATTCTCACAACAACTCTATGAAATATGTGCTGCTAGTTTTCCAATTTTACAGGTTAGGAAACTAAGACAGATAGTGGTTAAGTGACATATGTAGTCATAGCTAGTAAATGTCTGAGGCATGATTTGAAATTAGATGTTCCTGACTTCAAATTCTGAATCTATCCACTGAGCCATCTAGCAGCTATATGAGGTATTGTTTTTCTCAGAGATGGCACAGGCTGGGATCTTATAAAATTTCAGTACATCCAAAGTGGTCTTATTTGGGGAAAAGGCTAATTACTGCCTTCATCTGGGTTTTGCAAATTTCTGAGCAACACACCTATGGGCTTACCCTGGTTAGAGTTTCAAAAGGCTGATGCTAGACCCAACCACTGCTGCTGGTCCAGTTACAAAACTACAGGCTTCCCTTTGGCCTGCAATTCTTACCCAGGTTGTTCTGTTTTAGGCTATAGATTGGGCTGGAGGTCAGTCCAGCTCCTGCTTGCTTATGAACTTCTTCCTTGCATGGTACACGGACTAGGGTCCATGTCTACTATTCATTTGGGATGCTATCACTATACACAGTTCCTCTCCTTGGTCTGCCCTGGATCTCTGGTTCTAGGGTGGGTAGTGATATGCAAAAAGAAAAAAAAAAGTCAACAAGCTCCTTTCATATTTGCACAAATATAACTAAGAAGAATGTTGCAGTGGAAAGAGCACTGGGAAAAAAATTCAAGAGACCTAGGTGTTAACCCTGGAAATGGCACTAAATAGCTCTTGTATCTCAAGCAAGGTATTGCATCATTCTAGGCATTGCTTTCCTCTTATTTGAAGAAAAGATATTGAATAAGATAATCTCTAAGGTCAATATTACATAGTTCCATCAATGGTCATATGAAACAATGCTTTTTCACTAGTAATTAGAGGAATGTAAATTAAAACAACTCTAACGTACAGCTTCACACCTATCAGATTGACTAATATGATAGAATGAAAACGAAAAATACTGGAGGGGATGTGAAAAATAAGCATTGTTGATGGAATTATGAACTGGTCCAATCATTCTGGAAAACAATTTGGAACTATGCCTAAAGGCTGACTGTATCACAGAGATTAAAGAAAAATGAAAAACATCCACATGTATAAAATATTTATAGCAGCTGTTTTTGTAGTGCAAAAAATCGGAAATTGAGAGGATGTCCATCAATTGCTAAGTGGCTGAACAAGTTTTAGTATATGATTGTGATGGAATACTATTGTGTTCTAAGAAATGATGAGGGGAAAGGCTTCAGAAACACCTGGAAAATGTATGAATTGATGCAAAGTGAAATGAGCAGAACTAGGAGATCATTGTATACAATAACAGTAATATTGTAATGATGATCAACTGTGAATAACTTAACTTATATTAGATCAATGTAATGATCCAAGATAACTCCAAAGGATTCATGATGAAAAATTAGATCCACCTCCAAAGAGAGAGTTGATGAACTCTGAGTGCAGATTGAAGCATATTTTTTCACTTTATTTTTCTTACTTTTTTTTTTAAACAACATGGCTAATAGGGAAATATGTTTTTACATGACTTCACATATATAATGGGTACGATATTGCTTCCTCTTTCAATGGCAAGGGGAAGGTCTAAAGGGAAAGACAGAATTTGGAACTCAAAAAGACATTCTATAATTCTGGTTTTTTTGTGAGAGGGATTCTAAACCTTGGTGTGTGTGTGTGTGTGTGTGTGTATGTTTGTTGGGAACCCATTGGCCATTCTAATGAAACCTATCAACCCTATTTCATAATAATTTTTGTTACCTATATTCATAATTGAAGGAAATGCTAAATTTCAGTTTGAGTTTAGTGAAAACAAAA
Source organism: Vombatus ursinus (assembly GCF_900497805.2). Lineage (NCBI taxonomy): Eukaryota > Metazoa > Chordata > Mammalia > Diprotodontia > Vombatidae > Vombatus > Vombatus ursinus. The sequence goes on along the minus strand of NW_020946557.1, from coordinate 5,778,559 downwards.
TTGTAACTTTTTTCTCCATCCAAGTTCATATAATCCCTGAAATCTCTCCAGAGACTCATGTTAAAAACCTCTGCTTTAAGATTACACTATTCCTCTAGAAACTGGAGGCATAATGATGATATACAATATTGGAATAGACTTTGAGTAGGTTGAGTACGTCATTTATTCAAGCACCTCCCAGGGTTCTGTTTATAAATCAGAGTTGGAAGATGCTTCTTCATTTGGCTATAAATCCTTGTGATACATCTTAACATCTGTTACTCAGACTTGGCCATGCCAAGTCATGTGGCATGATAACTATGAACATGTGAAAAAAAAGGATCTAAGGGGCAGGTAGATGGAAACTTACTAACTGTGTGACCCTGGGCAAGTCACTTAACCCCGATTGCCTCACCAAAAAAGCAAAAAAAAAGGATCTAATTAACATTGTTTCTATTATCATTTGCCTGGCATTCTCTCTCACTCTGAAAATAATCCCACTATTTTCTTAGTACGTGTTCGTGTAAACTATACCATCTTTTATCAGCTGATATCACTTTGACCCATAGTATATATTACTACTCACTTTGCTAACTAGCATTAAGTAAGTGTCTTACAGTTAGGTGGGCAAACTTGTTTTTCCCACCTTTTTCCATTGCTGCAAATCTGAAGTTATGTTTTCCTTCTAGGTCATCATAGGAAGAAAATTGCTTAGAAGATTTTCAGAGGACAAGAATATGAAATATAACTTTCTAGCACATCATAGGAGCCACATTAAATTTATTTAAAGTTAAGTTTTGAGCAAGTTTTAATCAGTGGTCAAAATACCTTAACCAACTGTGCTTAGTATTGCTTAGGTGCATGCATTTTCTTTCTTTCTTTCTTTCTTTCTTTCTTTCTTTCTTTCTTTCTTT